>NW_026938788.1:0-8840 GCF_032062105.1 Saccostrea cuccullata
GACTTTCTCTGGGTGGTTATTTCCCTGGTTAACTGACTTGCGTCTTTTAGTGATTTTCCTGATCAACTGAGAAGCTCTTCAATGTTTTCCATGAATAACTTTACCTCAGTGAAAGCGCCGATTCCCTGCAGATCTTTGACAATTCCCTGAGTATCTTACCTCAGTGAGAGTGCCGATTCCCTGCAGATCTTTGACAATTCCCTGAGTAACTAACCTCAGTGATAGCGTCGATTCCCTGCAGATCTTTGACAATTCCCTGAGTTACTTTACCTTAGTGATAGCACCGATTCCCTGCAGATCTTTGACAATTCCCTGAGTAACTTACCTCAGTGATAGCGCCGATTCCCTGCAGATCTTTGACAATTCCCTGAGTATCTTACCTCAGTGATAGCACCCATTCCCTGCAGATCTTTGACAATTCCCTGAGTAACTTACCTCAGTGATGGCGCCGATTCCCTGCAGATCTTTGACAATTCCCTGAGTTACTTTACCTCAGTGATAGCGCTGATTCCCTGCAGATCTTTGACAATTCCCTGAGTATCTTACCTCAGTGATAGCGCTGATTCCCTGCAGATCTTTGACAATTCCCTGAGTTACTTTACCTCAGTGATAGCGCCGATTCCCTGCAGATCTTTGACAATTCCCTGAGTAACTTACCTCAGTGATGGCGCCGATTCCCTGCAGATCTTTGACAATTCCCTGAGTAACTTACCTCAATGATAGCGCTGATTCCCTGCAGACCTTTGACAATTCCCTGAGTAATGTACCTCAGTGATAGCGCCGATTCCATGCAGATCTTTGACAATTCCCTTAGTAACTTACCTCAGTGATAGCACCGATTCCATGCAGATCTTTGACAATTCCCTGAGTAACTTACCTCAGTGATAGCGCCGATTCCATGCAGATCTTTGACAATTCCCTGAGTAACTTACCTCAGTGATAGCGCCGATTCCCTGAAGATCTTTGACTATTCCCTGAGTATCTTACCTCAGTGATAGCGCCGATTCCCTGCAGATCTTTGACAATTCCCTGAGTAACTTACCTCAGTGATAGCGCCGATTCCCTGCAGATCTTTGACAATTCCCTGAGTATCTTACCTCAGTGATAGCGCCGATTTTCTGCAGATCTTTGACAATTCCCTGAGTATCTTACCTCAGTGATAGCACCCATTCCCTGCAGATCTTTGACAATTCCCTGAGTATCTTACCTCAGTGATAGCACCGATTCCCTGCAGATCTTTGACAATTCCCTGAGTTACTTTACCTCAGTGATAGCGCCGATTCCCTGCAGATCTTTGACAATTCCCTGAGTATCTTACCTCAGTGATAGCGCTGATTCCCTGCAGATCTTTGACAATTCCCTGAGTTACTTTACCTCAGTGATAGCACTGATTCCATGCAGATCTTTGACAATTCCCTGAGTATCTTACCTCAGTGATGGCGCCGATTCCCTGCAGATCTTTGACAATTCCCTGAGTATCTTACCTCAGTGATAGCGCCGATTCCCTGCAGATCTTTGACAATTCCCTGAGTATCTTACCTCAGTGATGGCGCCGATTCCCTGCAGATCTTTGACAATTCCCTGAGCATCTTACCTCAGTGATAGCACCCATTCTCTGCAGATCTTTGACAATTCCCTGAGTAACTTACCTCAGTGATAGCGCCGATTCCCTGCAGATCTTTGACAATTCCCTGAGTAACTTACCTCAGTGATAGCACCCATTCCCTGCAGATCTTTGACAATTCCCTGAGTATCTTACCTCAGTGATAGCGCCGATTCCCTGCAGATCTTTGACAATTCCCTGAGTATCTTACCTCAATGAGAGCGCCGATTCCCTGCAGATCTTTGACAATTCCCTGAGTATCTTACCTCAATGAGAGCGCCGATTCCCTGCAGATCTTTGACAATTCCCTGAGTATCTTACCTCAGTGATAGCACAGATTCCCTGCAGACCTTTGACAATTCCCTGAGTAACTTACCTCAATGAGAGCGCCGATTCCCTGCAGATCTTTGACAATTCCCTGAGTTACTTTACCTCAGTGATAGCACTGATTCCCTGCAGATCTTTGACAATTCCCTGAGTAACTTACCTCAGTGATAGCGCCGATTCCCTGCAGATCTTTGACAATTCCCTGAGTATCTTACCTCAGTGATAGCGCCGATTCCCTGCAGATCTTTGACAATACCCTGAGTATCTTACCTCAGTGATAGCGCCGATTCCCTGCAGATCTTTGACAATTCCCTGAGTATCTTACCTCAGTGATAGCACAGATTCCCTGCAGACCTTTGACAATTCCCTGAGTAACTTACCTCAATGAGAGCGCCGATTCCCTGCAGATCTTTGACAATTCCCTGAGTTACTTTACCTCAGTGATAGCACTGATTCCCTGCAGATCTTTGACAATTCCCTGAGTATCTTACCTCAGTGATAGCGCCGATTCCCTGCAGATCTTTGACAATTCCCTGAGTATCTTACCTCAGTGATGGCGCCGATTCCCTGCAGATCTTTGACAATTCCCTGAGCATCTTACCTCAGTGATAGCACCCATTCCCTGCAGATCTTTGACAATTCCCTGAGTAACTTACCTCAGTGATAGCGCCGATTCCCTGCAGATCTTTGACAATTCCCTGAGTAACTTACCTCAGTGATAGCACCCATTCCCTGCAGATCTTTGACAATTCCCTGAGTATCTTACCTCAGTGATAGCGCCGATTCCCTGCAGATCTTTGACAATTCCCTGAGTATCTTACCTCAATGAGAGCGCCGATTCCCTGCAGATCTTTGACAATTCCCTGAGTATCTTACCTCAATGAGAGCGCCGATTCCCTGCAGATCTTTGACAATTCCCTGAGTATCTTACCTCAGTGATAGCACAGATTCCCTGCAGACCTTTGACAATTCCCTGAGTAACTTACCTCAATGAGAGCGCCGATTCCCTGCAGATCTTTGACAATTCCCTGAGTTACTTTACCTCAGTGATAGCACTGATTCCCTGCAGATCTTTGACAATTCCCTGAGTAACTTACCTCAGTGATAGCACAGATTCCCTGCAGATCTTTGACAATTCCCTGAGTATCTTACCTCAGTGATAGCGCCGATTCCCTGCAGATCTTTGACAATTCCCTGAGTATCTTACCTCAGTGATAGCGCCGATTCCCTGCAGATCTTTGACAATTCCCTGAGTATCTTACCTCAGTGATAGCACAGATTCCCTGCAGACCTTTGACAATTCCCTGAGTAACTTACCTCAATGAGAGCGCCGATTCCCTGCAGATCTTTGACAATTCCCTGAGTATCTTACCTCAGTGATAGCACCGATTCCCTGCAGATCTTTGACAATTCCCTGAGTATCTTACCTCAGTGATAGCGCCGATTCCCTGCATATCTTTGACAATTCCCTGAGTAACTTACCTCAATGATGGCGCTGATTCCCTGCAGATCTTTGACAATTCCCTGAGTATCTTACCTCAGTGATAGCACCGATTCCCTGCAGATCTTTGACAATTCCCTGAGTATCTTACCTCAGTGATGGCGCCGATTCCCTGCAGATCTTTGACAATTCCCTGAGTAACGTACCTCAGTGATAGCGCCGATTCCCTGCAGATTTTTGACAATTCCCTGAGTAACTTACCTCAGTGATAGTGCCGATTCCATGCAGATCTTTGACAATTCCTTCTTCTCTTCATCTGCAGCCTCCCTCCTTCTCTCAGCCCTCTGATCTCTAAACTCCTTCATAATCTTTTCATACTCTTTCCTGGATTTTGCGGCCTTTTTCTTCCATTTCTTTTAAAATCAAATGAGTAGTGAATTAAGGTTATAGCCAATGGTTATAATGAATTTTTGCTAACAGTGAACTGATTTTCATTCATCGAGGCCTTGAAATATACCATGAATTTTACAGATATAATTGGTTGTTTATAAAGAAGCAAAATTTTCTATTTTCAGAATTAAATACTGTAGATGTACTTTTTTCCACAGAGTCAATATTCCACAGAATCTCAATTTCTGTTTATTACATGGGTTGAAAAAAAAACCCCGCAGATTCTCTAAACTGGAGGGGGGCAGCTTTGCCCCCCCCCTTTTTTGCAAATACATACATAATATGGTCATTGAAAATTGGGGTTTTAACTTTTTCTGTTGGTTTAGGCCCCCTCCTTTTTCAATTAGACCCCTTTTTGATTTGCTTCCAATGCCTATGAACTTACCGTTTTGTCTTCCAGGGCATTCCACATTTCTCCGGCTTTTCTACTAAACTCTATGGTGCCCAGTCCCGGGTTCTGCTTCCTTATCATCTTCCTGTTGGTGTTCAGCCACAGCATGAAGGAGCTGGGGGGCCGGTCAGGGGGATCTCTATACACCGTGGATTGGGATTTCTTGGAACAAGGCAGATCTTTCTGAAATTATGTGTACATAAGTACATGTACATGTACATTGTGTATATTCATCTAAAGCCTACTCAACATTTTTAATGTTTTTTGTAAAAGGTCCTCTAACATCTTTACCTGTTTTCTTTGTTTTTGACATCTATTCACCAGCTGGCGTCCATTTTGTGAGGCCTGTTTTCCTGCCTTAACCATTAAATCACCTCTGGAAGGTGAAGTCTGCTTTCCCTCTGTTACTAATGGCACACCTAATATTAATGCAGGTGAAATTATCTTTCCTGCTTCACCTAAGGCACCTGATGTCTGCCCTCCTCCTGGTAATAGTGTCCCACTAGAATCAAGTGAATCCTGTGGTTCTTCTGTTTTCATTGTCACACCTGAGGCAGGTAAACTTCTTTGTCCTTCTACACCTGAGGTAGGTGACACCCATTGTCCTCGTACAACCGAAGCAAGTGAAATCTTCTGTCCTCCTATTATAATTGTCTCACCAGATAGAGCCTGTCTTTCTTGTTTTATCAATATCTCACTTGAAGCAGGTGGAATCTCTTTATTTACTTCTCCTGTGTCTGAGTTAATAGTCTGTTTTGTTACCAGTGTGGAGTGCAGTGGGGCTTGAGCCACATTAGTCCTTGTGTCTACAGCTTGATCTCCTATTTCTTCAGTCTTTATGTCTGCTGTTTGGTGCCCTATTACTTCAGGAGTATCCAATGTATTCTGTACATGAGTGGATAAACTTTCACAAATATTTGAGGATGGGGATGAACTTCTCATAACTGGTTCAATTGTCTCAGACTGAGGCAAATTTGGGACTTCAGAAGATGCCTGTGTGGAAGAAGAACTGGAATTCATATTTGTCACTGAAGAGTTCTCTGTGTTTGAGCAACTTTCAACAAATTTTTGATTTACTACTGTGGATGCTTGGAAGGAGTTATATCCCAATGAAATTGCTGCTTCCTCATTTGTATGAGAGATGCTGTTATCTGCTTGCTGGGTGGATCCAGGATTTGGTGGGACATTGTCCATGGAGAATAAAGCTTCTCTGATTTCCTAGGATGAAAATTAATTATTTTAAAACTATTACAGTCAATCTAGGTCATAATGAAGTCACTGGGACCTAGCTATGAAATAACTTGGAACAAACTTAAATTTTCACTATAAGAAGATGCTTACATGTCAATATGACTTATTAATAGAATATTATAATCGATCATGGCTTTTCTGTTTTTGAGAAAAATGATTTTAAAGATGTACATTTCAATGTACATCTTTGACCCCCAATATGGCTCCACCCTATATACCTCCAAACTGGCTACCTCTTCATCCTCTAAGTCAAGGTCACTGTCATCACTGGAGTCATCATCAACAGAATCATCATCTTCATCATCTGTAAAAAGAAAACATGTCAAGGTTTACATTGACCCATTTTATATTGACCTTGTTTACACTGACTTAATTTACATTGACCTTGTTTACAGTAACCCTATTTACACTGACCTTGTTTACACTGACCTATTTTATATTGACCTAGTTTACATTGACCTTGTTTACACTGACCTTCTTTACATTGACCTATTTTATATTGACCTATTTTACATTAACCTTGTTTACACTGACCTTGTTATATATTGACCTATTTTATATTGACCTTGTTTACATTGGCCTAGTTTACATTGACCTATTTTATATTGACCTATTTTATATTGACCTTGTTTACACAGGCCTATTTTATATTGGCCTAGTTTACATTGACCTGAGTAAGTTGGGTGATGCAGTTCTTTACCAGATTCCCCCACTTGCTATACCTATCATTCCCCACTATCCCCTTCCCTTTTATGATTTTAAAACTTTAGAATCCACACTACCCCAGAAATTTATACTTTTATTTAAGTTTCAGCTTTCCTGGCCAAGTGGTTCTTGAGAAGAAGATTTTTAAAGATTTGTTCTATATATATCTATGTACAACTTGAATACCCTATTGTGGCCCTGCCCTACCCCCGGGGGTCATGATTTTAATAATTTCATATCTACACTACCCAAGGATGCTTCCACATAAGTGTCAGCTTTCCTGGCCCAGTGGTTCTTGAGGAGGAGATTTTTAAAGATTTGTTCTATATATTTCTATGTAAAATTTGGATTCCTTATTGTGGCCCCGCCCTACCCCTGGGGGTCATGATTTTAACAATTTAATATCTACACTACATAAAAATGCTTCCACATAAGTTTCAGCTTTCCTGGCCCAGTGGTTCTTGAGGAGGAGATTTTTAAAGATTTGTTCTATATATTTCTATGTAAAGCTTGGATTCCCTATTGTGGCCACACCCTACCCCGGGGGGTCATACGTTAACCTTGTTTACACTGACCTTGTTATATATTGACCTATTTTATATTGACCTTGTTTACATTGGCCTAGTTTACATTGACCTAATTTATATTGACCTATTTTATATTGACCTTGTTTACACAGGCCTATTTTATATTGGCCTAGTTTACATTGACCTTGTTTACATTGACCTTGTTTACATTGACCTATTTTATACTGACCTTGTTTACATTGGCCTTGTTTACATTTACATTGTTTACATTGACCTATTTTAAATTGACCTTGTTTACACAGATCTTGTTTACATTGACCTAGTTTCAGAATAGAAGAATCACTCCCATAATCGTTTTGGGAAGCCTGCAGTTGAATACATTTCAATTCTTTCATCATTGTAGAGTAGAGGGTCCATTCATACACTTCCATTCATTCTGAAGAATGTCTTGTCTTTATGAGAAGCAGTGACTATTTGTTTTTGGATGTCTAGGATTTTTCTTTTCCCATCAAAAACTCCCTTTCAACTCACTCTCTGTACTACATTTGAACATAACTTATCTTTTTGGCATTTTTTAAGGACAGATATTTTTTTCAGTTTGGAATGCACATAAGCTTAAACCAAGACACCTGGGTCTTATTCTTGACTTGTGTTTGAGGACAGGAATATGTCTATCAGACATCCATTTATTGTATTAGTACTAAAATTATTATCACTGTCATATTGATTTAATATATAGCAAGTAAGAGAAATGTTCAAACTACAATTTTAATTTTAATGAGCAGGCATGATGTAGCATTTGGGCTCAACTTTTTTCCAACATTTCTATTATAGAAAATTTTCACTGAAAGTCCAGATGCCCTCCCCCTACTTTTGGTAGCAGTATAATTATCAATTAATGTATTAAGTTACATGTATAACCTTTCAAACTAGATTTCATTTCATTATGTGCAACCTCTGCAAAGAAAATGAACAGAAACTGCAAGTAAATGGAATTTTTTTCTAAATTCAAGGGGCATAACTCTGACAAAAATGGTGCAATCATACCCAAAACAGATCTTGACCAAGATATTCAGCTGAAACATCTATAAACTCAATTTCACTTCAATATGTGCAACCTCTGCAATGAATATGAATGGAAACGGTAAATAAGTGGAATTTTTCTAAGTCCAAGGCACAATTCAAATAAAAAGGGTGCGATCGTACCCGAAACAGAACTTGACCTAGATATTCACCTGATAAACCTGTATACCAAATTTCATTTCAGTATGTGCAACAGTGGTGAAGAAAATGAACGGAAACTAAATGGACCGACAGACCGATATTCCGACAGACCAACAGACAGCAGCAAAGCAATATGCCCTCCCTTCTTTGAAGGGGGGGGGGGCATAAAAAAGGGTACTAAAAGATGCTGTTACTGGAATTACAAAATTGTTCTGGAGAAGTCAAAAATGTGAAAAGTTTACAGACGGATGGACAGCTGGACAGACGGGCTATAGACAAAATGTGATCAGAAAAGGTCACTTGAATTTCAGCTCAGGTGAGCTAAAAAACCTTAGTGTAAATTAAAGGCTTAAGTAATTCATGCAATACACCTCAAAATAAAGCTTTCAATTTTCAAAGTTCCTTAGAGTTAATTACGTACCGTGCTTCCATTTGTGCATGGAAGAAGTGCACAAACTTAGGGGCAAAATGACAGAGCACCTTGTGGAAAGCCTCAAGCCCAGAAGTCTGTTCTGCAGGAGACATTTTTCTGATATCTGTCAAAAGAAGCCGGCCTTTGACAACCTTTTCCAACTCATCGTAAGCTTTGGAACCTAAAAACATTGATATCTTGTCATAAAGGATGTATTTTTGGAGTTCTAATGCTGGAAATATTAAAATAAGGGTGGGGGGCAACAGTCTTTTACAGGAAAAGCTAGTATTTAATTAAGCAGTAAACCACACATATAACAAACTTGTTTATAATGAATTGACACTTACTGCGAAGTGATTTTCATCATATTCATTCCCCTTGACTTTAAAATGTATTAAAAACTTAAACGGATACAAGGAATTACTATATATATATTTAGATATCAAAATATATATAATAACTTATAATAACTCTCTCTCTCTCTCTCGCTCTCTCTATATATATGTATA
>NW_026938789.1:0-8853 GCF_032062105.1 Saccostrea cuccullata
AAAAGAATTCAATCAAAATGAATAGATCGACTTGTGACCTAAACATGTGTATTCAATTATTTTAAAAAAAAACCTTATGAGGCATAAACAGAACCATTTTTACAATTAGTACAGTTCAGTTTTTATCAAACTTTATATCAGTCACCTTGAACTTAATTGATTTTTTTGGAATGTAAAAACAATTCCTCAGGATATTAAAATTACGAACATTTATGAATATATTGAATATTAAATAGATAAGCTCAATATTGCACCTTTATTTAATATAATTTTCTCAATTAAAAAAAACATTTTGCAATGGTGTAGAGATGGTTTCTAAGTAAACCCATTTCAAAGCTCGTTTAATCTCTTTTTATTATATGCGAAGAGAAAAAAAAATATTTCGTTGCACAATTTCTTTTTGATTTAAATTCAATTGAAACTAAATGAACATCTTAAACTTCACTTTGAATTTAAAAAAGATACTTTTTATTTTAAAAAATAATAAATTTACCCCATAATAGTTCCATCCATGATCCTCGCATTCAGGCCAATGTTTTCTATAATACCTCCCCTCCATTGTGAATGAAAAATAGAGATACCAACAATTACATCAGTTTCAGGAAGTAAAAATTAATAGATGATTGTAGTCTTCTTTAACTTTCTTGTTCTCTCCTTGCATTGTTTCAAGCACAGTTCCTTTTCATCAATGAAATTAATGTAATATGAGATTCTCTAAAAGACAGAAATGTGTGAACATGAAGAGTTTTGAATTCATTCCGGTAGAAATGATTGTGGAACTAAAGTATGAATAGGGACATAGCATTTAAATGCTGGAATTTTTCGTACGTAATTATCTACAAACAAAACGTTAAATTGCAGAGTTTTTTAAAGACGAGAACATCTAACAATAGGCAGCGCAAATTATGTATGTGTGTAAACCACCGCTGTGCCCTGAATGAGTTCTCGTATCGATTTTTGTAAATAAAGGTACATGTACTGCAGTGATCGAACGCCAATGTCTTTCTTATTCTTTAAAACACCTCGTTGGTGTGTAGATCTTTTGATGAACTACAATAATTAGGCTAAATTGCTGTCAAATATAAAGATTACATACAATAATCAAGCTCAAAAGCCCATTGCTATATTACAAAAAGATCAGAGCAAACACGGACCTCTTAAACATCAGAGGCGGAAGTAGGTACAATGAAGGAGAACAGACAATGGATAATCACAAAGGTTAAATTTAACTACTGATAAAATATTAAATCACAAATATTTAGAAAATGTACGATCTCGAATATCTAAAAGAATGAATTTACAGATTGACTTCATCAGAGCTTCCATCGATCGTGCTGTGTTATTCAAGAATCAACTGAATGAAATTGATAGGATTTTGTTTCAAATTAATGTATCAGATTTATAAATTCTATGGTCGATACAATGACCTTGTCAACAAATACAATTTATCATTGAGACAAATGCTGACTGACGTTTTTCATACTAATTGTTAGTCCAATATTTATACATTGAATTTACGATGGATTTTTCCGCTATTTCCCGATCATGACAGGGAGCACACGGCGTTTGTGACCGGTCAGCGGGGATGCTCACTCCTCCATGGCACCTGATCCCACTTCTGATGTTTTGGAGGTCCGTGTTTGCTTTGCTCCTATTTTGTATTGTTTTATGAACTTTGATATTGAATAATGTTCGTTATCTCCATATCCTTCATTCGATTGTTCAGTGTTTGGGTCGATGTTTTGGGTTCGAGCTTTTTCAGAATTTTTGAGCAACGTTTTCTCAAGCATTTTTTTTCAAACAAAACAAGAAAACGTAGTATAGTGTATACATTTTTAAGGAGATAACGAATATTATCAAGTTCAAAGAGTTCATTCGAACACTATAAATTAAGAGCAGAGCAAAAAAGAATCTCCTGACCATAAAAAGTGGGATCAGGTACTCTGGAAGAGAGAGCATCCTCTACCGACCAATCACACCCACCGTCTGCTCCGTGTCATAAGAACTTACGAAATGATGGCTTTAAACGAGACTGCTGATATTCTTGCTTCATCAACTTGTTTGTTAATAATTTACCTCGATTTAGAAATTGTTCATATGTAGAGCATGCTCTTGTGTATCGTATCGAATCAACTGAGATATATAAACGCCGTACGCGGGTGAGGAAGGTATATTGCTGCACAAGTAAGGGAAGTTGACAATAGAAAAGTAGAGTCATTACGTTTATCATTGAGCTTGGTTGTTAGATTACCATTAGCGTCTTTTTCAAGTAAAATATCCAAGTATAAAACAGATATATCATACTCTGTGGTATCTTTTATTTCAAGCTTACCAGGATATATCGTATCGACATTAGAATGGAAATTACCATTGTTAATTTACAATATGTCGTCGATACATGTATATCTAAATGTTAAGTTGAAGGCCACAACAAGTGTTTTCTTCTTTTCATGCATTAGATTTTGCACAAATTTTGCTTCATATGAATACAAAAATAGGTCTGCTAATAACGGAGCGCAATTGGTACCCATGGGAATTCCAATAGATTTTTCGAAGACTTGGTCTCCGAAAGCACATAGATATTGTCAGTAACGATTTTTATAAAGCTTTGGAATCCAATTTATATATAACATAATGGTAGTTCAAAATCATTTATGTTCTTCGGGATATTAAAAATATTCAAAACTGACATATGATTTTGAAGAATTTTTTCCTTAGAGAGGGAACTATAAGTCGGATTACCACTTGTAGAATTAAATCTAAGTTCTTCTAATATACAATTTATATAATGAGCCTTTCAAACGAAGACAATGTTGTTACCTGCTTTGTCCGCAGGAACCAGTACGTACATGTACTGATCATGTAATATATCTAATTCCTTTTTTCAATTCTGGATTATGTCTCCTTTTTTATACCTGGCCCATCGTCTGGCGTAATCTTCAACAGAATCCATAATATTTATGAAATTCCGATGCCAGTTGAAATATCGGGGTTTGTTCCCTATATTTAGGACCTTTTGCAATAAATGATCTAAGGTCTTCATAATTCATTGAAGTTTAAGGAAAAGACAGATTGTTTTAGCTGCATTTTTTTAGTAAAACGTGCAGGTTTAAAAAGCCTATGATTTGCAATACCAATTATCACAGATCCGAGCCAATATTCTGGTATCGAGGAATCAAAAATTGGACTTTCCTTGGCCTTTTCAAGTAAAATATTTAGATACGAGGCAGATTTGTCATATTGAAATAAGCTATATATATTTAATATTGTTATATTGCATAGGTGTCATTTTTCATTGCGTGTAAATATTAAAAATCACAGTGATTTTATTTCGTTATAAAAAGAGGAAACCAAATGAAACAATTACACCGTAAAATGATTATCCAGATACAGGTACATGTAATATGGTTAACTAAACTACTTTTATCATTGATTTTTTTTTTATTAAAAAGTATTATTTTTAAGCCTATATGCACTTTTTAAATCCTCCAGATTTCAAACAAGATGCGAAGCCCTATGATTATTGTGTATATTGTGACCATCCAAGTGGTCTTTGGAAACAAGTCGTTTTTACAATATTTGAAAAATCAAGCGAACAATTTGGAGAAAGGCCTTCATTCTGTCATCAAAGGAGGGGAATACAGTAACAATGGTATGTTTAATTAGGTTACATTTTCAAATAAAACAGCGGCAAAACTATTAAAGTAAGAACTTTAAATTTTCAGTGATGTAAAATATAACTTAAAATGTGCCGTATATAATGAAGCCTTTTTATCAAAGCGTTTGTTGATCTTGAAAGATATAGGGAAAACTAGTACTTCTACTTAAGTAGCGATTAAATATTTTCAGGAGTTAATCAACAAAAGTATGTTCTTATATCATGTCAACCGAGATAAAAATGTTAACGAATGAAAAGAACAGGTTATGAACAGTGATCGAACTCGTGAGATGGTTTGAAACCCTGATTTCTAAAGATTGCGTTGATATTATCAAAGAGAACTAAAAAAGGGGGGCTCAGATTATAATATAGTCAAAAAATACTAATGCACTATGTTCTCTTTTTTATTTCTATTTGGAAGATAATCTTGTCCTAAAACCATAATAATCTTCAGTGATACACATTACATGTAGTATTTTTATAATTGTGTGAAAGATGAATGAAAAACATAAGTATCGAGGAAGATTGTGATAAATTTGCGGATTGAAAACATCTTTTTTTTAAGTTATTATTCATTTAGAAGTTGTACAGACCAGAGAATCGAATCTCTGCTAAGAAAATGATAAACATTTATCTGTTGATTTTACTTATTTGTTTCAGACCATGTTGCGTTTTCAGCTTATCAGTCTAAAGCTAAAAGTTACAAACTACATGAAACATGGATCCATGATAAAGTTCTTTTAAACGAAGGCAATGCATACAACAAGGTAACAGGCACATTTATAGCACCTTCTGGTGGAACATATGCCTGCACCTGGTGCACACTGACAGACCCATGGAAAACAGCTCACCCTTACCTGAGGGTTAATGGTCATTACAAGGGATTTACAGCATTCAACAATTCCCACACTTCACAGAGTGTTTGGAGTAGCGGTTCGAACACGATTTTTGTTCGTCTGAAGAAGGGAGACAGGGTTGATATTGCTTCTGGGTACCTGGCAGCTTATGCCAGAGAAAACTGGACTTCGTTCTCCGGCTGGAAGATATACTAAATGATTCTTTTGTTCATCTACAATGTATTCAGTGAATAATATTCGAATGACAATCTAATGACAGAGAATAATTGTTTTACAAAAAATTGTATTATTTAAAAGAAAATTTTCAGAACTTTATACAATCTATACCAAAAAAATTCAGTCTTTTTGACATCCTATAATAAAGACGTATACTTTTTTAATAAAATGATATGCATAATTATATTTTTCTTGGTTTTAGTCATTTCTATGGTGGCATACATGCAAAATTAATTATCTTAACATGAGAGAAAGATATGTCAACATGAAAGATACTTTTGCCTATATGAGTAATAGTTTTGTTAAAATGCAATCCAATATTTTTTTAGGGAATCTAATTTAAAATTTTGTAAACTTACTATCGCGATTATATACGACAAAAGAGAAGCAAGATGCAACGGAATCGTTTAGACATGTGACGTATCTATGTTAACGTGCAAGATATTTGTCAGCATATGACTTATTTATGTTAACAAGCAACGCAATTATATTGACATGCAGCTTATTTATGTTAATATCCCAGATGAATATTTCAGCATGGAAGATATTAATTTCAACATGCGACTTATTTATGTCAATGTGCAAGTTATATTTTACATATATACAAGAAATTCATGTCAACATCGAAGTTAATAAGTATCCTGTCAACATACATACGTAAATATTAACTCGCGTACTAACATTATTATCTTGCATGTTAAGGTAGGATTCTTCTCTGGTTTCTGACTAGATGGAATATTCAAAGTACCTTTGTTGATATGTCATTTATATTTAGATGCAAGAGATTTAAAAGACCATAATTTTCTTTCCTCATCACAATTATACAACTTTAAATAGAAATGGTTAACTGCGTTTGAAAACTAGCAGGGACTATATTTTTGGCGGAATGGTGGCGTATGAAAATATCTTCTTTTCTGCCTCTCAAAATTATTATAGAACATTGAATTTAGTTATAATTTTTATGCAATCAAGACTAGATGAAATTTTCAAATGTTAGTTAAATTAATTATAAGGGACTAAAGTTTCAAAATATATTAAATAAATAAGATTTTTCACACATACTAGAACTATGTTGGCTTTTAAATGCTTTAAATCCAAGTACAGATTTGAGCCAAAAATCCGTAAAAAGTGTGATGACGTCGTGCATAGTATTGGGGTTTGAAATTGCGTAACTTGTAAAACTGTAAACGACGGGCGTTGGTATTTTTGGTCATTTTATCGTTTTGGCTACATTGATTTTTCTGGCAATGTGTACCAAGCTTCTATAACTTCCTTTGATGATGTCACACAATATTCATCAATAAATTTCTAATTTACGGACTGTTCCGACTGTTTGTAAAATAGGAAGCGATCCATAACATGCCGTAATATTGACAAGTTACAATAAAAGATATAATGTTTGATAATTTTTTTTTACCATATAACAGGTTCTTTTTGTAAAACTAAGTAGATAAATGAAATGTGCAAATCAAGAAGTAGTCAAATGTTTCTTTAAAAAATTATAAGCAAGCAGTAGGGGAAATTAATAGAGCGATTTTGATGTCTAGTCGGTTTTGTTACTACGACACAAATATGCGTATTATGGTATTTAACCGGGCGTATAACACCAAATGTGAGCTGTATTCTCTATTTTCTGGGAAAACTTTTAACAGATAAAATGTTATTTTCAAAATGTGCAAATTAATAAAATTTTGTGTTTAAAGAACCATTAAAAAGTAAGACATTTTTAAGAAAACAGGAGCAAAAATTGAATGTCTAGTCTGATTTGTTACGTCTTGGATTTTTGACGTTTTTACGCTTAAACGACGTATGCAATAACGTAAGACAAGTATATTTTGACGTTACAAAATCAGCCCGAATTCTGTGCGCAACGTCTATTTCTCTCGTAGTAAACGATCAAATCTTTTAGTTTTTGTATCATTTTGTACCTTTATGTGACAACTTTACTAAATGTGAAAATAGAAAAAATTAAATATAGGAAGCATATAAAAATAACTAATAAATCCTAAAAATTTAAGAAAAGTAGAGGGAATTCGGATTAGCAAATATCCCTTTTTTTAAATTATCCATGTCAGTTTGGTAATATCATCTTATATGCCCTATATGATAGTATCTTTTTATGCAAAAAGAAAAACATTCAATCTTTTGAATTACAAGTAGGGATCGCATGATTGGAAACAGTAATTTTTTATTCTTAATGTCCAGGTAAAAGGTAATGACCTTGACCTGACCTTGCCTCTAATATTAAACGGTCAAATTTAATCTCACTGATACCATCACTTAGTGATATTGTCTTCTTGATTCTGTGAAAATTTCATTAATTTTTAAACACAAGAAATGTGAGAAGAATCCTCAGCATTTTGTTGAGCAAGAACACAAGAATTTATTATATTATTTCTGATTTGATATGAAGTAATAATCTTAAATGTTGAACAAGCTTAAGAAACAAGAATATCATATAATCAACAGTCTCGTTTAAAGTCATCATTTTCGTAAGTTTTATGGTCTATACAATGACCCTGTCAGCGAGTACAATTGATCAATGAGTCAGTATCCTAACTGACGTTTTTCTTATTATTAGGCCATTATTTACACACCGAATTGTCGATAGATTTTTCCGTTATTTCCCGAATGGCGATTATGACTAAGAGCACTGGGCAGGTGTGACCGTTTGGCAGTGGGATGCTCACTCCTCCATGGCACCTGATGTAGGTCCGTGCTTGCTCTGCTTCTATTCTATTTTGAATAAATAAATGGACTTTTCAGCTTGAATACTATTCATATATTATCTCCATAAATTTCATATATAAGGATCTTCAAATAAATGCAATGCATGATATCAAATGATTGCATCTATGAATTGACCTTAGCCGCATGAACAAACTGTTTATCAAGATACCAACTATTAAAATTGATGCAAAGCATCAAATCGGCCACAAACAATATAAGCAGTTCAAAAAGCGGTAATTTTACAATTCTTAAGAATTCTCAGTCACTAAAATTGTGAAATCACACCAGCATCGCGTAACGTCATTAGTTTCTGTGGTCAAACAAAAAATTGTTAATTATGTCACAGCCGCAATATATTTTACTCCATGAATTGAATAAACAACAACGGCTGGTGGGTTCTTTTGTATTTCTCTATTTCAATTACTTTTGATGATCAATATAATAAGAATAATAAGTAAAAAGGTGACCTGTAAAATAAATGAATACACTCATACACTAACACTCACACATTTAATTCGTTTAGGAGATTTCAACTGTTGTCTTTAATTAGATAATTAATTCATAAGGTATTTAACTTATTCAAAGCAACGGTGGTAAATTAATTCTTACCGAACAGAAAGGTTTAATTTGTCATTATTAAATGTTCAAAATGACTTTATGTATATGGAGAGGAGATTTACTCTTCCTTCCCTCCGACTGTCTTAGGGCCGGTGGAGTGAGTTATTAAGGGTGTTTGGCGCCAAGCATGCGTATTTGGTTCCAAAGTAGTAAAACCACTCACACATTTCTCACACTAAAATATCAACCAATCATACACCTTCAAGCCGCACACGTTTGACCTTTCACACTCCCAAACTAACCAATGGGCATTCAACCCCATGAATATCAATGAATAACTTCATGAATGGCTGAACACATAGTAAATTCCAGAGGACTGTAATTTACTATGCTGTATATGTGAAGATGATTATGATGATGGTAATGAAATAATTAGTATATTAGGTCACATATTATTAATAAATAAGTTATACAGTATTAATTATAATACAAATTTATTCACCCTGTGACATTCTCCCCCTCTTAGAGAAAAATGTCTCCCGACATTTCAAATATGAAACAATCAGTTAAATTAAAACAATAACGCCTAATACTTGACACTTGATCATTGTAAATGTCTTCTCCTGTAAACAAGATCTCTAATGCATTAGTAATATGAGTTGCAATGCTAATGATCAATCAAAAGAACAAGCATAATCCAAGTAAAATCAAATACACTATTCTGAAAAACAATACATGATAAGTATCATAAAATAAACTAAGTAACTACTCTAAGCTACTGCTAAATCTATTGTCATAAAACTACAATACACACTTACTGTATATTATTTTATA
>NW_026938790.1:0-88943 GCF_032062105.1 Saccostrea cuccullata
ATACTAGGTATATATTTGGTAAAAAGTGCTAAGCCCCCCCCCCCCCTCAACGGTACCGACGCCTATGCATATTTTCACCAAGAAGATGTGTTTTAAATTCAAATCACTTTTTACAATATCTTATAGAAACATGCGCTGTCCATAGACTTTAATGTAAAATTCAACGTAAAATTAATTGGACAATTATAAAAATTTTGCAAATTCCTTTAATGGAACATTTCTTTTTTGATAGCATCTTCAAAATGCTACCATATATATGATAAAAAATATCAGAACATTCATTTATTATGTACCGGAGTAACTTTTGTCCTGATATTCTTCACCTCAGATTTCTCCTCTTGCGGCCCAGCCCAACCATGATTTGGAGAATTCAAAATACTTAGTTTACATTACCTCAAGATGCTTCAACATAATTTTAAGCTTTTCTGGACAAGTGACTCTTGAGAAAAAGATTTTACCTATATTTCAATGTAAAAATTGAATACCATATTGTAACCCGCTCTACCGACGAGGTAATGATTTGTATGATTTAGAATCTAAACTACCCAAAGATGCTACAACGCAAGTTTTAGCTTTTCTGACCCAGTGGTCCTTATGAGAAAGATTTTAAATGACCCCATCCTATTTCTCTTTTCTCGATTATCTCCCCTTGTAAGGCTAGTCTCTTCATTTTAATAATATAAACTCTCCTTTACCCAACCATGCTTTGTACCAATATTGGTTAAAATTGCTCCATGCAGTGGTTTCCAGATGGACTGACAGACGGATAACGGCATCGTCTCAAGGGTGTGTTCCCCGAATGGCTACTCGAATAAAACAACAAGTAATTATCACACTCAATTAAGGGACCCTCTAAGGGGTACATGTACAGGTAGACTTACCTGTGTTTACCTGGATAAGCAATATTTTTATAAATCAGATATATTCATTCAATTATATTTTAATTCAGAGGGTTTTTCTATTTTCTGAAATATAGTGTTTCTATAAAGTTTTGTTTAATTTATTTTATTTATCTATCATTTTTAATTATCAAAACATTCTATTAAATAATCATAAAATCCAGATGAAGTTTATGAACTTCTTCACCTTGCATAGCAATCCTTTAGTTGCGTAGAAATATATGGAGATGGACTATGTTATGTTATATGAAAGTGTAACAGTGTTATCTTGTATATAATGTGAAAATCAGTGCTGCTAATCAATAGAACTTCAAGATAATTTATAGTTTTTAATATGTTTTGTGCTTGTAAAATTATTTATTTAAAAAATATGTATACAAAATATTTATATAGTGCTCAAATTTAAAAAAAAATGAAATAAATTTCCATTTTATTTTGTTTTGTTTCAATTTTGGTAGATTATTAATACAATTAAGTCTACCTGTACCCCTTAGAGGGCCCCTTAATTGAGTGTGATAATTACTTGTTGTTTTATTCGAGTAGCCATTCGGGGAATAAACCGTCTCAAGCCACGGTCCGGATTCCACATAAAGCTCTCTCCTACCAGTCAGGCGTGGCTGCTTGACCACAAAAAGTGTCGTAATCTTATTTATTCACGTCTCTCCATTAATTGTGATGTCATGTTCAGTCAATGACAAGTTATGTTTCTATCGCAATTGAAATCACCAATTTACATCAGCAGTATACAAGAAATATTCGTGCACTGCGACTGGGTATTGTAAGGTCACATCAAAGTTCATTATCCGACTATGCTTTACTCGCATTGGTCAATATTTTTAATGAATTACGAAATATTCTCTTCTCATTCAACCACGGCCAGTATGAGAGAGGATTGTACATTTTGGCCGTAGTTTGTGATGGGATAACGGGTAATCAGAGAAACTTACTTGAGCTAACAAAGATACGAGAAATGAAACGTTTTATCATGAAGAATGCATTTAGATTATATTTCCATAGATCTCCATAGTTGTTGCAGGGTGTTAATTAAGACAACAGAGAAGAGTACTTGTATTAAAGCGTGTCAAATTAAAGGATTCTTACAGTTTATATAAAGATTTATAGATACTGAGAAAACGACTTTGTGTCCTTCTTGGTCCCTAATATTAATGATCAACCCCTACCCTTTTGATTTCAAATGAAAATTCTCATACATTTGAGTACTCCTTGTTCAATAGTTGTTCAAAGCTCCCTTCTTGTTTCCAACGTATACTGAAACGCAATAGAAATGGAACAAGCAGAAATCTACACATATTTTAATTTTTTATCGAATGATTTTCAAAAATTAATACAGTATGACTAAACTCACTTTCCAAAACATCAGATTTGATAAAAATATTAAATGATTATCTTTTATCTTCACAAAGTACCATATGACTGTTACCCCCCCCCCCCTTCCAGACATTCAATTAAAGCGTGCAAGACTGCCCTATACAACATTTGCAACTTAATTTCTACGATGCAGGTTCATCAATATATAAAGATCTGAGCGAAGGTAATATTCTTTCCCATTTTTAAGTGCATGTTTTTAAAGATGATTTTCTCTAATCTAGCACAGTGTAGAAACACTCGAACTTCCTCTCCACGGACTGTCATTAATGATATGATATGCAAGAGCCTGTTGAGGCGTAATATAGTGAATGTAGTTTTTGCATCAACGACTCTTCATCACCTTTATTTTGAGATTTTCCAGCTACATTTATGGAAATGCGTGTTTAAGTCATTTTCAGGAAACCTTTGCATTGCTATGGGAAACAAAGGAGAATTTATTTTTCGGAACATTGCTGCATTACTGATGATGAACAGTAACAAATCCTTTAGATTCCATAATATTACCAAATGTTGAGGTAAATTCTTCAAAAAACGATAGCAGTATATTAAAGAGTGAAATCTGTCAATTTCAAACAACTTCCGGTCTTTGTTGTTTACTTCCGGTATGTATAGATGTACTCAAATAACCTATTACTCCTCTCTGAGTGTAAAGGAATCATTCCTGATAATTTCGACGAAAAATGATCATTTTTTGGACATCTTCCGGTTTGGAAGAAATGACTTCCGGTGGAAATATTATGACTCGAAATACTCTACTTGCCTCGATAAGAAACATTTTCAGAAGAAGAAAACAATATTTTGCATATTTTTAAACTACTTCCATTGGAAAATGGACGTAACGGCAACAAAAACTTTATATGTATCTCAACTCTACGAGTCACAATCTATCATCCCTGAAACTTTCAAGACTCAATCTTTACTGTTTTTAAGAACACATTAAAGAGTGAAATTGATCAATTTCAAACAACTTCCGGTCTTAATATTCACTTCCGGTATGACCGGAAGTACTTAAAATGACCTATAACTCCTCTCTGAGTGTGAAGGAATCATCCCTGATAATTTTGACGAAAAATGTTCATTTTTTGGACAACTTCCGGTTTGGAAGGAATGACTTCCGGTGGACATAATTTTACTCGAGACACTATATTTGCCTCCATAAGAAACATTTAAAAAAGAAAAAAATAAAATTTTGCATATTTTTAAACTACTTCCGGTGGACAACGGACGCAACGGCAACAAAAACTTTATACACTTCTCAAATCTACGAATCATAATCTATCATCCCTGAAAGATTCAGGACTCAATCTTCAACGGTTTTTGGTAACACTCTTCGGACAAAATGACACTTCAAAAATAGAAAATTGGCCGTATCTCGCGACCGGAAGTGACGACGGCAAAATAAAAAAAAACGCATAAAGTTCAAACAGTTTCCAATCATTGCTGAAAGTGAAAGCTGAAAGTGCTGAAAACTGTCGAGGCGTTCTCGAGAAATCGTCTGCACAAAATCGGTAAGAAAAAAAAGAATAATAACTAGAAACTCTTGTTGCTACAGCAACAAATAAGGTCTTCCGTTCTTCTCTATTTATCTGTAAGAAGGAGATTTTTCTATTTAAAAAAAAAACAAATAAAAAATAGAAAAAATTAAAAAAAAAAAAAAAAAAAAAATTCCTAAATCTGAGCTCGATCCCAGAACCATTAGTATGAAAGTCGGACACGCTAACCACTGAGCCATCTAGTTCCACAACATTAAAGGTATTTTGTAAGCTTATTATTTTAAGGTTGAAGGAAATAGTTTCGTATTGAAAGAAATAGTTTCGTGGTAAAGTCCCGGTCAAATTTCTTTAAAATCTGAGATATTCCCTGTTTGATGTGATATTTGATGTAGAAAAATGATTAGAATAATTATGAGACACATTTGCAGTGAATCAGAGTGCTTGCTGAAAAAAAATGATGTGCAACATGTAGGTATTACTATGACACTTAGCATATACAGAGCTGTAAATGCGAAACTAATACACGTGGTCAGTTGCAGAAGAAATTAAGCTGAAAAGCCGTAAGCCTTAGAAGAAGGTGAATGACCCCATATCAATTGGTGAATTTTCTTTAGGGCATAGATTGAGTTACAGAATACTGGGAGTTTTACCCTGCTTGGAAAAACAAACCAAATTCTGGGTTGTCCTGGGTGCATTTTTGGTACATGTGCACTCTACTAGGCAGATTACATGTAATTTGTTGTCATAATTTGTGAGTCACGGGCATTTTCTCAACACTGCAACGTACAAAGCGAGATAACTGCAATCTATCTACCCTATCTGAATTGCGTAAAATTCATTTGATAGGAAAAATTGTTATTTCCCAGATTCCTTCAATGAATATTAAATGTAAATAAAATTGAAATAAATTCTACATATAAAAGAAATCAAGAATACTTGGTATTAAAATTTCGCATTAAAGCAGGAGAATCGAATGCTGTTGACAAAAACTGAAGAAATAGCCAATGCAAGTTTTAATTAATTTTTCTGCTCATTAGCACCTAGATTTCAGACAGAAAAAAATGTAGTTTTTTCCGATACACATTAGAATTTCATTACATACTTCAGAGACTCACCGTTCCACCCTCAGGACACTTTCTTTGATATGTCTTCTACTGCAATCCTTAAATTTCATGTCGATATGTCGTGTCGTTTGAATTATACAAAATTTTTCTATGTTGGTATCGATTTCTTTCAAGAGAAAAAAGGGGGAGGGGGTATATTAGTATTTGTTAAAGTGAGAAATGTAAATATGTCCACGAACTCAAGCTTGATTGTGACCTTTAGGTGAATGGGGTTAAAAGGTCAAGGTCATTTATCGAAGTCAAAGGTCAAGGTCATAAAAAACCTTATAAAATTGAGTGTAATACTTGAAACTGAATCAAGCTAAATATAATAAAGATTTTTTTAACTATTGAGTAAGGGTCAAAGTCAAATATCAAAGTCTTAGGTCAAGGTCATTTGGGGGAAAGACATATATAAGCAATTTTAATCCTTTTCCAATGACCTTGACCTTTTGATCTTGACGTAGTTTTATTTCTTATATTCGGAAGTTGTTTTTTGTTTTCTTTTTGGTGGGGTTGTCATATTTCAAAACTACTGATTAGATGCAATAATGTAATGCAAAAAAAAAAATGGAAAAAAGTTGAAATTTTTGATTCTTTAAAATCACTTCTTGTGACGACCGGAAGTGACGTCGGAGGCATTTATCCCTATATCTGTTGCCCACTCTTCAAGGTTTATTATTTCTATAAGTTTATTGTCTTGATCTGTTACCATTGCAAAGATCTGGCTATGCTTACTACTCAGTTTGAGGACCGGAAATCACGTGACCGAATTCAATTTTTAAAAAGATATTTGTAGTTACTCGAGACATTTGCAATCTTAATAACGTGTCTAAAATCATTTCAAATACTCATTCTATAAAATATATTTATGGGATAGTGTGATACTCAATTTATAAAGTTTTTCTCTCATAACCGGAAGTTGCTGTTTTTGTTTCTTTTGGAACGGACATATATCGGAACAACAATTACGATGCAATAGTGTGATGCCAAGAAGTATTCCATAAAGAAAAGTTAAAATTTATTATTTCTTTGATCACTTCCTGTGACGATCTTATCCTAATTGTTTTTGCCTTTTTATCAAGATTAACCACTTTATTAAGTTTGGTGTCTTAATCTCTCACCGTTTACGAGATCTAGCTATGATAACTTCTCATTTTGAGGACAGGAAATCACGTGACCGGAAGTGAGTTTTGCAAAAATCCTCTACGTTAATGTAGATAGTTGCAGTCTGAATAACATATCCAAAAATCATTACAAATACTTTATAAATAAATGATATTTATTGGAAAGAAAAATACTGAAATTATGTAGTTTCCCTCTTATAACCGGAAGTTGTCTTTTTTGTTTCCGGTGGTACTGAATTATTTCAAAACTACAAATAGGATGCTTTAATGTGATGCTAAAACAGTTTCATGAAAAAAAGTTGAAAATTTCGATTTTTTGGATCACTTCCAGTGACGACCGGAAGTGACGGCAGACAATATTATCACAACTGATTTTGCTTACTCATCAAGATCTATCACTCTAGATAAGTTTGGTGTCTTAATCTTTTACCGTTTACGAGATCGAGCTATGATAACTTCTCATTTTGAGGACCGGAAATCACGCGACCGGAAGTAAATTTTACAAAGATATTTGACGTTACTCTAGACATCAGCATTCTGAATAACATATCCAAAAATCATTTCAAATACATTACGTATGAAAAATATTTATGGGAGAGAAAAATATGCAGTTTTTCTCTTATAACCGGAAGTTGTCGTTTTTGTTTCCGGTGGGACTGATATATTTCGAAACTACAAACAAGATGCTATAATGTGATGCAAAAAAATTTCAAAGAAGAAAAGTTGAAATTTTTGATTTCTTTGATCACTTCCTGTGACGACCGGAAGTGACGGCGGATGATGTTATCCCAATTGGTTTTGCCTACTTATCAAGATCTATTACTCATATAAGTTTGGTGTCTTAATCTCTTACCGTTTCTGAGATATGACTCGGACAAAACTTTTTTGAAAAAAGCGGAAATCGGACATAACTGACGACCGGAAGTGAATTTTGAAAAACTGAAAACTGCATTTGAGAGATATTTTAATTCTCTATTATCCCTGAAAATTTCATCTGAATCCATCCAGTCATCTCTGAGAAATCGTCAAAACAAAAAGGGAAAAAAATAATAATAATAATAAAAAGAAAAAACAGTAGAATCACTATAAGGTCTTCCGTCTGAAACGGAAGACCTTAATAATAATAGTGGAAAAGAAACAACAGAATCAGTAGAAGGTCTTCCGTTGGAGACGGAAGACCTTAACTAGATGCGTTCTTGTTGCTGGTGCAACAAGCAGGTCTTTCGACCGACTTCTCTTTTGCATTCTATGCTGCGTCATCCCATGAAATAGATTTCATAATGTATTTTTTCGTTTACGTTGAGTTACAGTAGTTTCTCAACACAGATCGTGATTGTTCCAATTATTTCACAAAATATCTCCAAATATAGCTCTTAAAAATCGGCAAAATCTTCCACACATGTTATAAAAGAGTGAAAAGTAATTTGTTACTGAAAAAAGACAAAAACAAAGAAAAAATTTGGGGAACGCCCCGAGCGGGATTCGAACCCCCGCCAGTAATACAAAGTTTGGTTCGGTCATATCTTTGCAATAAACGCACGCATGAAAAAAATGAAAAGATATATAGATATGTTTAAAGACGCTCTATAAACCCTGTAAATCCGAAAGAAAAATATTGAAAAACAAAAAATCTGAAAAATTAGACTTTTTGAATTCACTTCCGATTGCGACCGGAAGTAGAAACGACAAAAAATGAAGGACGTTCGGCACATCTACATGTGATGCTCTTTCATGTCCACGAGTTTCAATGTCATATCTTTAGCCGTTTTCGAGAAAAGTAGTGTACAAAAATCCATTTTAAAAATACAAATTTCCCCAAAAATCGCGAACGGAAAAAAATTTTGAAAAAATGAAAAACACGTCTGGAGATATTAAGGGTTTGCTTTTGTGTTCAGCCAAGTGAAACTCGTATAAAATAAAAATATCAATATCTTAATAAATACTTCTTGCTTTTTCATAATACATGACCCATGGCACCTTCTATTGCAAAGCTGTCTTGAAATGTATTCAATTTGGTTGTCACTTGCAATGTTTTGCAGCAGCAATGTGCACAATACACTTGCAGGACTGCACAGCTGCAGGTCTAACAAAACAATAACATGACATTTGTTGTACATGTACAGATAGTTGAACGTCATGGGTACAACTATTTGTTTTGTTCCTAGGGATTATATGCGTCTTTTTTCTATAATTGTATGTTTTTCACCTCTTAGGCATGTCCGCCAGGCGAAATCGGTGGGCTGCCATTCCTATGATTCCGGTATTGAAAACTATTGAATATTTCTGTAGTCTGTTGTCTCTAGTGCCCGATTTACACAAAGAAATTATACAGAAATATCTCTTAAAACATGTCCATGTGTTGAAAGTATCGATCGGTATATTTAATATTGTGTTTTTATAAAAGTTACATAGATGTTTACATCGTATCATGGAATGCTCCTTCTTGGATTTTACAATGGACCTGATAAATTAATACGCGCCCAGTTTTAGCAGTTCCGATTGAAATAAACTCCTGTTATTTCTTTTGAAGGTAAGGCTATAAAATACTTTTTGTGAAATAACTATATTAATCTTACAAGTGCAGTGCGATGTCAAATAATTTTAAACAATATTGCACGAAAATTAAGAACTATATTCGCTGTGTGTAGTTTATTTCTGATGTCTGTCATGCGATATTCGGCTAAAGTGAAAGTAGGATTTGGTAAGTCGATTTTTGTGTTTATTGTGAGTTATGAGCGTTATCTTACATAACTCCTAGTGTCAGTAATGCATTTTGAGTATGATAAGCCTGTGATCTGGTGCACATCAATTCTAAATAGGTTAAACATTATACGGAGGATCCGAAAATTTCCACGTGTTTCTTGCAGACCACGATTAGGTAGCGGGGAATTAATAAATGTTACTTTGTTTCAAAATACCAAAAATGTTCGCCATTGTTTCAAAATAATGTGAAATTAAAAACAGAGTGTCAAATATTATGAGTAGAGTAAATTTGGTTTCATTAATGAGCGATTAATAGTTGACTAAGTTGTGTAAGATCGGATCATCCTTCATTGAGCCTCAGTCACTCAAAGTTAAATGTCCAATGACGGCTACGTAAAAAGGCTCTGCGTAGTAAACAAATATGGTAAATCAGTTGTGTTATTTGTAAATCAAAATTTGGAAAAAAAAAATAATTTCTTTTTTACTCAAGCCCTAGAGGGGCTTGAGTTATCTAAAAAACGATGCTAGGTCATCGATTTACTCAGTTTTAAAACACAAAAATATATTATTTTGGTAGATAAAAATATTTCTAGAAACAAAAATGAAGCTTATCTTGAAAACCTCTGTATATTCATAGATATTAAGTGTTTAATGTCGGATTCTTTACTATTGCGAATGAACAATGAGTGAAGCCCCGCAGCCGCTATAGGGAAAAGAGTACCAATTAATTTCCCATAGAACTCTATACAAACCTTTTGCCCTCCAAGTAATTTACTAATTCCCGTTCAAACAAATCACTGGTATTATTTGAAAGTTCGTTCTAAGCACTTATTAAAAACACGAAAAAAAATATACCGTTCCGCGGCGTTTATAGGTCAAATTTGCAGTTATTTAGAACTTACAGAGATCGGCAGTAAATGACACCCTGCCAAAAATATCAATCCCCACTCCTACAATCTCCCCTGGTATTTCTAGAATTTTTGTAATATTCCCATATTCCATCATTTATTTCAAACATTAATATTTTTACTTTAAAATGAAAATATTTACATACCTCAATTCAGCCAATCAGGTAAAGCCTACCCATTTATTACTCTGCTTCATCTTGTTCAACCAGGAAATGATGTCAAAATCTGGGTCTTTGGTGCTCTTTTTCCAACAGTATCTATACAGAGATTTCGCGCTTTCTTTTGCGTAGGAATCTCAGGTAACTTTCAGTTGCCGACGTTTCGGTCGCCGACAAAGCATCCTTGGACGAGTCCACTGGTAACTCAGAAAGGTGACGCAGGTTACCCCATCTTAAACAAATTCTACAATGCATGGCCAGAAAATTGATGGCTGTGCCCCCCTCCCCCCACTGATATTGTAACTCGCTTGCCTGCAAATGATGTGTACTTTGAATGACAATAAGATAATAGCACAAAACAAATTAATGACAAATTACGTTTGTTTTTGTAAAAAATAGTATTATCGTTAGTTTCGTAATGGAACCTATTTAACTTCTTTTGGCTTCGTACGGAATATGTATTGGACATGCCGCACAGCTGGATGAATCCGTAGTCACGTGGATTATTTGCAGCCTGCAGCCCCCCCCCCCCTCCCCACTTGAAAAAAATTTTCTACAGGCTTGTAACAAGCTATTTGGATTGATGTAAATTAAATGTTGTCATAGAAGAAAACTGAAAGTGGGGGAAAGTGGGGGAAGTGGGTGGGGGGGCTAAACCAACAAAAACACGTAGACCCCAATTTTCAATGCCTATGATGTCTATCTTTGCAAAAAAGCCCCCCCCCCCCGGTTACGACGCCTATGGTTGTGATGTACGTTATTAAGCAAAGAATCCAACAAAATGTATATAGTTTGAAGTATGTTAAATGTCTACATAAACAAATATTTCATTAAATTAAGAAACGGCAACTATCCTTTATAAAATATTCCTGAGAGTGTGTAACGTAAATTCATCTTTAAAAGTAATACTATTAATTATATTTATTTTAATTAAATTCACTATATGAATTTTGTTTCATGTACATGTATTTTATTCAACAGAAGATTGAACTCAATAGCCCGCATTATATACCATTTTAGGATATTAATTAATGACACTTCCTAGCTGACTTTCTACAGCTTGAGTATCTCTGACGTTTTGTCAGTATATACTTGTTTGTATTTGTAATTCTTTATATATGATATTCACACAAGATTGTACTATTTATATACAAGTCATTTTGGACCATACTCATTCTGATTTGCAGATTATTGCATCTAGTGTATGAAGATGTCATTGGGAAAAGTATTTTAAATTAAAGATATATAAATTTTTCCTCAAATGAAAAAAAGCAGCAAAATTGAACAAATATATAGATATAACTAGCATTATTTTTTTTAATAATGAAATTTGCATATAATTCTATTCTTTAGTTGAAATGGTAGATTGAAAACCTGAAGAAAGGATTAATAAATAAAAAAGTCTTAACTGATCTTAAGTTACCTTTGAGTACGCTTTTTTCTTAGTCATGTTGTAAAGATTTATCATTCAATTTTCTTCTTTGATAGTGATCTGTATTGATTTTTTTAGTGTTATTTTATATTATTTTACAGATTTCAAAGTTAGAGAGGAAATGCTTCTAATGACAGAGGTTTTGTCCATGTTGGTTTGTCTCAACAGTTAATCTTTTGGAAAACAGTGTTGGCGAAAATATCAGCAACATATGAAGACTCGGATCTAGTTTATTACAATGTGACTTGATTTAGTAATTTCTGATTTCATGGTGGTATGTGTACACGTGTTGAATTTTATGAACATTATTGAAAAAGATCATATGATGACCATAAACAAAAACGAATATATGAACTTTTACAAGTTTGCAATGAAGAACATTTTGGGATCTTGGTTAAGGATATTATAATTAAATTTAATACCTAGTTTATATGTATTCTTGTTCAGTGCATTAAATGCACAAAATGTTTTTAAATCAGTCTTTTGAAACCAATTCTTAAAACACAAGTCTCAGATATTCTCATACTGCAGTTATATTGTTAAGATTGAAGTTTATTTATAGAATTATACCTTTATCTTTAAATAATTTAATTTCACTTGATTCAAGCACTTTGATTGGCTGAATCATTCAGAGGAACATATAATATTTTGGATAACATAACTTGCCTACGTCACAATGAGTTATGTCAAAAATATATTACTCCGCTTGACGTTACTTTTAAAATAATGCTCAATTTGAAGTCTTTTTCCGGAGGAAATATTGTCTCAATGTCTACACTGGAATTAAATTATAAGGAATGAAACTACTTTCAACTTATATTATCCGATATAACAAAACTTGGGTCAGTTTACGCTTTTTTATAAACCGCTTCGCGGTTTATAAAGCGTAAACTGCCCCAAGTTATGTTATATCGGATAACATAAGTTGAAATTAGCTTCATTCCTTAAATAGACTTTTATATAAAATTATTCAAACTTATATATGCTGGATAACAAGTTAAAAGAAATATAATATTCTGGAAGTGATGAAGAATTAAAATAAAAGTTCATTGATCATCCTTTTGTTTTGTTCTTCTTTGTGATTTTTTTTTTTACAATAATCAAAGACATTTTTATATCTTAGGTCATCTTAACAAAAGAATCTATGGAGCTTTTCTGATCAAAGGGTCTCTTGTGTCTGTTAACTCTGTTTATCTGTCATCCATGAAAATTAAACTCTAAAATAGGGTATCAAATGGGAATATGTAGTAAAGAAATTGTCTTTTAACGAGCCACAGGGTAATGTTTTACTCATAATTCAGTGTGAGCATTCTCAAATGGTGAACATTCAAGTTGGTCTAAATCATGAACCAGACCTAATACAATGTATTAACAATATTAAAATATTCCCTATTTGTATTTTCATTTTTTTTTATTCTTCGGGGATCAGGTTTTATATAACGGGTCAATGTATGTATACATACATGGGGGGGGGGGGGGGGGGGACATTTTTCTTTAGAATTAGCCTTGTTAGCCATATTGATAATGAAATATCCTCATGTCGCGGAATCAATTTTGGATTAGATGTGGCCTTATGACCCCTTGGTGGGGCCAAAATATTGGCTCATATTTGTTTTTCACGAGAATTAAGGGGGATAAGAATGTCTTAGAAATGTGAAGAACACCAGGACTCAAGTAAATATTGTGGGCCAAGTGTCATTCAAATTGCACACTTTCATTACACAACAGATTTTTAATCTCTTATTAGCATATTTGTTAAGGAGAAAAATAATATTCTAACATTAATTTCCCTCTTTTGTACACACCATTGTAATGTAATCCTTTTAATAAATTTGGGCTTTCATATAAAGTGCTATTTATAGAACAACAGTGAGTCTCTTTAATTCTATTTTTAACACATTGCCATGTGGTTGGCACTACTTTAATGGCTAACATTTTCTTGTTGACCTGATGGTATGCATTTAAAGAATTGTACCTGTTGCAGTGAGTTTACATTTAAAACAATGGTTCTTAACAAATAGTTGTAGCCACTTTGCTTATTTATCTATTTCATATTTTTTTGGATTTTTTAATGCACTACTAAAACCTGTGGCTGCGCAGTCCTGCAGGTGTATTGTGCACTTCATAGCTGCAAACTACTGCATGTGTCAATATAGCTGCATATACCCAAAGATAGTTTTCATTATGAAGATAAAATGGGCCAGTTTTCAAGTGTTTGCAAGGCTTATTTTTAAAGATATTTAGGTTTTTATTTTCAGTGAGTTTCACTTGGCTGCACACAAAAGCAAACCCTTAACCTGGTGCATCTTTCCTGTAAAAATCTTTGAAATCCGTACAGTCACAGCTGAGATATCGCCATAGAAATGAAAAAAAGAATAATACTAATAATAATTATAGGAAACCGACGGAAAACAATAAGGTCTTCCGAAGGACGTCGGAAGACCTTAATAAGAAGAAGAAACAGAGTAAAAGAATACGTTCCCCAACTTCGTTTGGGGAACATAATTATACATTGAAAGTAAAGATGACACGATTAGCTTTCTTGTTGTTTAGAGAATCGAATTTAAAAAAACAGTTAAAAAACATTTTCCGTCCCCCCCCCCCCCTTTAGGGATATAATTTTGAATGATATTGTTTCACATGTATCTAGAAAGAGGACACCTCTACGCCACCCGGGGGATTATATTGTCTATGAAACATTCAATATTAAATTCAACCTTCATTCCTAATATTAGATGACATATGTATAAATTTATTGTTTGATAACTATTTTAAAATACCCTTCCTTAAAATAAAATTGAATAGCGAGTCTACACATCAGAATTCTGACATTATTACTGAAGGAGCGGTGTTTGCTGTATTGTGCACAGAGGATGATGACAATGACTTTTACCTTTTACACGCCACATCAAATAGTAAAACTCTACGTAGCTGCAGAACTGTTGCTCTCCAAAAAAATAGATATTGACAAACCGGGAGCTGCAGTGCCACCCATTGAAAAAAACTATATTTATTGCGCACAGAAAAGTGCGCTGTTTCTCGATTTATTTCACCATGTTTTTAAACTGTCATCTCAAAATATTACTAACCGTGTGTTCCTAACATATTCTTTCACTGTTTCCACAACATAGTCTTCCCTATAATTTTTGTTAATGGACCTCCTGGCCATGAAATTGAGATCATCGAAAATTTCGACTATTTATACTGCTATTTTGGTTTGCAAAATAATTCGGTCAAAAGCACTTCGTGCTGATGTCAACTACCTGAGTACTTCATAGAGGAGTAAGGAATTTCTTGAAATCTATCTTTTTCGCGATTGAGGTAAGAAGATTGAAGGATTAACCAGAACTAAGCGCAACTCTTTGTACGCAATAAATACACAGTTTTTACAATAGGTGTCACTGTACTCTCCGGTCTGTCAAAATGTTTTTTTCGGAGAGCTACAGTTCTGCAATTAAAAACTCTACGGAAAGCCAAAACAGACAAGTGAGGTGGATCGTTTGTTGCTGGTTCAACAGTCATCAACGGAAATATTTTGCTTAAAAGGAAAACTCGATCTTGGACTTTAAGATAATAAATCGCTCAGTAACCATGATTCCAATTGCATCTGTATTGTATATATGCCAAAATGTGTCTATACAAATCGAAAATCTTCACCTACCGAAAGAAAAAAATGAAAACATCCTAGAATGCGTCGATTTAAGCGTGTTAGCATACTAGATTGATGACCACCAAGGTCTTAGACTCTGCTTGGGAGCTTTTCGAACTTCTCCTAACGACAGTTTATATGTCGAGGCAAATTAACCACTCCTTGACTTACGTAGAATTAAACTTATTCTACAATATATTCTGAAATTGAAAGCAAATGTCGATAATCCTGCGTATAACTGTGTTTTTCTTACGCAAAATATGTCGCCCGCGTGGCACAGTGGTTAGAGCGTCTGCTCTAGAGTCGTGAAGTAAGGAGTCGATCCTTACGTCGCGGGTTCGAATCCCACTGTGTGATGTGGAGACCGGTCCATCGGATGAGACCATACAAACCGAAGTCCAGTACCGCAGTAGATGCTGGCACGAAAGAGATCCATCACTTCGTCAAAGGCCCTGAGTGCCGAGCATAGGACAAAATTAATTTGTAGCTCTCCACCGGCAAGTGGTGGCGTCTCCATATGAGTGAAAAATTCTCGAGAGGGACGTTAAATAACATACAATCAATCAATCAATCAAACGCAGGATGAAGATTTGTATCATAAAAGGAAAACGTGTATAAAACCACTTGATTTACGATCTAAAAAACATATCAGAGACTCTCAGCTCCCTTTGGATATTATAAAGCCTACATGGCTCACGGTGTCATGAGTTCTAGTGTTTGGAAGGGTTCTATGGGTTATACATGTATTGTGAACATGAAATTTCTTTGAAAAACTTTTTTCTCTTTTCCTGAAATATATTAAACAGACTACCTACATACCTTAAATTACAATGAAAAAAGGGCCCCTTCCAATGTTTTCAAGATGTTTTAAAAATATTTTCCATTTTCTATTGATTTCTATAGTGAAAAACTCAAGTTTTAGCAAAATTATAGAGTTATCTCTATTTGGTATGACTATCCCCAAAAATTAACTTTTTATTAAAATTCATATAAATATCTATAAAAATTTTGAAAACCATTTGAATAGGTTAACTTTTGAGAATTGACTTAGAGGTAGGCGTGAGAACAATACTATCGTTCGTGGTTCTTAATCACATTGAGGTTTCTCGGGTCAGGAGTTGGGGGAGGGGGGAGGCTATATAAATTACAAATTTATTATGCATTTCAAGATCCCTGGATCAAAAAGTTAATTCGTACATCGATTCAGTTAAGGTAAATTTACGTTTACCATGTTTACTTTCTTTTTGGATTTACTAGCCCAATGGGCAAACGCAGTATAGATTTAAAATAGCCGGACCTCTAAAACTAGTAACCTAAAGCATCGGGTAATGATAATTGCACACCCCTGATAATTTAATGAATAAAGTTTAGAATTAATTCTTAATTTTCTGGATGATTCAAAGATAATTTTTTTTTAATGATTACATATAGGTGACTTCTATCTTGGAAATTGAAAAGAGTAAAAGGAGACTAATCGAACTAGAGGATGACAAGACAATTCAGATAAAGCTCTGGGGAAACAAATCAAACCTTCATCCAGTGGAAGGGGAATCAGTCCTCTTTAAATGTCTAACAGTCGACATTTTTAAAGAGACTTTCTCTTTAAACTCTACTCCTTTGACGACATATCAGGTTAGCATAATATACAATACATCACTTAAAATCAACAAAGTTAAAGAACATGTTTCTATTCGGTTTCTTGCTATGAACCTGCAAGGATAAGCCCTTAGTTAAGGCTCCCATATTGTAATTACTATCTTTCTGTTTGTTATTATACCCCCCGCAAACGAAGTTTAGGGGGGGGGTATATTGGAATCACCATGTCCGTCTGTCTGTCTGTCTGTAGACGAGATTTTGTCCGGACCATTACTCAGAAACTATTGGAAGGATTTGTCTGAAAATTTGTACACATATTATTCACCATATGAAGTTGTGCACCTGATATTTTCATTTTGATTCGACTATTATTTTGAATTTTACAAGTGTTTTTTTCATTTTTATTTTGTGGTTTTGTCCGGACCTTTTCTCAGAAACTATTGCAAGGATTAATCTGAAAATTTGTACACTTATTATTCACCAGATGAAGGTGTGCACCTGAAATTTTCAACTCTCTTTGTTAATTTTTTTTGCATTTTACAGGTTTTATTTTTTATTTTAATTGACTTGTTCATTTTGGGCTCATGTATAAGGTTTGAGATATAGAATCTAGAATATCTGTTCAAAAATACTACAGCTTAAAACTACTCATAAAAACTTTAAAAAAAGAAACATCATCAAGTGTTAAAAACAGTTTTTACATTGCACAGAAGATAATGTAATTTCATTTGTCTCTTGGGAATAATGACTGGACATGCATCCAGTTAAAGATAAATTAATGAGTTTGGTGTTGGAAGTTGTTAAGGCATATCTCTTATCAAGCGTGTGTGTGTTATCTAATCTCCAGGGAATAAGGCACAAGAATTAAAGATCTCTCTTCTCTTATTCTCTTAATTGTAATTTATTGTCTGTCAAAGCACTTCATTACTGGATGACCAGCTCTTTATTTTCAAAATGCATTTCAAATTGATATATCAAGATTAATTATACCCCCGCAAACGAAGTTTAGGGGGGGTATATTGGAATCACCATGTCCGTCTGTCCGTCTGTCTGTCTGTCTGTCTGTCTGTCTGTCTGTCTCTCTGTAGACGAGATTTTGTCCGGACGATTTCTCAAAAACTATTGGAAGGATTTGTCTGAAAATTTATACACATATTATTCACCATATGAAGGTGTGCACCTGCTATTTTCATCTTGATTGGATGATTATTTTGAATTTTACAGGTGTTTTTTCATTTTTATTTTGTGGTCTTGTGCAGACCGTTTCTCACAAACTATTGCAAGGATTTATCTGAAAATTTGCACACTTATTATTCACCATATGAAGGTGTGCACCTGGAATTTTCAACTTTATTTGTTTATTTTTCTGCATTTTACAGGTTTTACTTTTTATTTAAATTGACTTGTTCATTTTGGGCTCATTTATAAGGTTTGAGAGATAGAATCTAGAATATCTGTACAAAAATGTGAACTAGTACAGCTTAAAACAACTCATTAAAACTAAAAAAAAGAAACATCATCAAGTGTTTAAAACAGTTTTTACATTACATAGAAGATAATGTAAATTCATTTGTCTCTTGGGAATAATGACTGGACATGCATCCAGTTAAAGATAAATTAATGAGTTAGGTGTTGGAGGTTGTTAAGGCGTATCTCTTATCAAGCGTGTGTGTGTTATCAAATCTCCAGGGAATAAGGCACAAGAATTAAAGATCTCTCTTCTCTTATTCTCTTAATTGTAATTTATTGTCTGTCAAAGCACTTCATTACTGGATGACCAGCTTTTTATTTTCAAAATGAATTTGATATATCAAGATTAATTTGATTTTGTATAATAATTTTTTTTTTCAACAATTAGTTTGCAGAGTGTCATGACACATAATTGCAATATATTTCTTTAATGCAGAAATAAAAAAAAATGTTACGATTGAATTACAATGTATTAGTATTGATGTTTCATTTGGTTGCACTTTTGTTTCACTCATTAAAAAACATAATGAGCACTTATATTTTACTGTAAATTTTTATAAGTAAATAGTGAACACCTCAAGATCCATTAAGTATTTTTGAATTGGCACCTTCTCTGAAAAACCCAGCGGGGGGTATTTGTCCCTATTGGACAGTTCTAGTTTGATTTTGTATTATGTTTTTTTTTAACAATCGGTTTGCAGAGTGACACAACACATAATTGCAATATATTTTTTTATGCAGAAATAAAAAAAAATAAAATGAAAAAATAAAAAAAAAATGTTACAGTGGAATTACAATGTATTAGTATTGATGTTTCATTTGGTTGCACTTTTGTTTCATTCATTAAGAAACATGATGAGCAATTATATTTCACTGCAAATTTTTGTAAGGAAATTGTGAACACCTCTAGATCCATAAAGTATTTTTGAATTGGCACCTTCTCTGAAAACCCCAGCGGGGGGTATTTGTCCCTATTGGACAGTTCTAGTTTTCATTTAATTCATTTTTCTGCCATATTTAATTTCAAGAATGCTATTCAATAATTAAGGAATAAGGCTGCAGAAGGAGAAAGATCTTATATATATATAACCGACTTTATGCTGTTAGCGGCATATCGTGACTGTTGACACTTGCTGGTTTCATCGCGTTTTTCTATTAAGTTTAGTAAAAGTTCAAGCTTTTCTCAGGTAGCATGATTAGATATTTTTATTTCGAAGAAATAGAAAGCATTTGTGAAATAAATTAGCAAAGCAATTAAAAATTATTCATCATATACATTGTTTGTTTGCCGCTAAGTGCTATGGGGTGTTTTTAAACTTGATGCCTCTAAATTTTTGCAGCACTTACTGGCATGGAGAAATTGGAAAGGGACGGAACTTCTTCAATCTTCTTTGAAACTCACTAAATATTCATTGAATTTAGAGTTATCTGATTATATAATGTTAATTAAGAATTAGTTTGTGTTGTCATAGCTTAAACCTTTACTCACAAAAATGTTAAAGAAAAGAAAAAAAAAACTATATCTCAACTCTAATAAATTACACTAAATTTTTTTTTACATCCAAATTGATATCCTTCCCGTGGGAAGATAAAACTAAATAAAGACGTTGTTTAAATTCAATAGTATAATAGTGATATAATAGTAAGGCCAGCAATCTTTGATTCTTTCGATCGAATACGAATGCAGCGTTCATTTACCAACATTTTTTTTTAAAAAGCGTATAGCTTTATTTTTATACAGATATATTTTCTAAAAAATAAATAATTAAATGACATAGAACTACCTCTTCATTCATGTTCTGATAAGAAATGTTGGAACAATTATCTATTTATACATGTACGCAGTTATTGTGACACATTGTATGAAGAAAAGTATTTTTCTTTGCTGGTATACTTTTTGTTTACATGGCACTCCTATTCTAAATATAAACCAAAACAAACCTGAGTTACGGCCCGTTAAGAATTAAGAAAAGGAGCGGATTTAACTAGGTGTATATGCAAAGTAAAAGTAATTGTACTCGGTAACATCTAAACCGCTGAATATAAAGGAATGTATAAAATAAAAGATGGATAATAGAGGACATTATTGAGGCCTCGGGAACATTAAGGTCTATATTCTATTTCATATTTTCATAGAAAAAGAAAATAATAATTAATAATAATGTCATGTAATATAATATTTTTTATCGAAATATATTCATATTTATTATTATCTTATTTATTTAATTTTTTGGGAAAGCAATTTTTATATGGTCTTTAACATGTTATAGGATTCATTTTGTAATCAGCAAACTACGAGAGTTTAGATTTAAATATAGATATGTAATGCAATGCTAGTACCTAGCGGTATATCACTCTTCCCTCACTTATCTATTTGCCGCATGTTTCATGTGAATGTTTTGGGAAAGCCAAGTAAAAATAACGTATCTGAGATAAAAAAAAATATTTTCATTATTTTTATTTCAAAGGAAAAGGAATAAATATTTATTTCTGAAGAAATTAACCAAAGAAGACTTTTTTAAAAGAATGTTGTAAGATGTACGAGGGGTTATCAAAACGTTCGTGGACTAGCGCCATAAAATTAAAATTATATAAACCGCTCATGGTACATCAATGATTTTTGAAATATCTAGTTAGCGTCATCTTTTTTATCCAAAGAATAAACCATAAATCATGATTTTTTTTTTAGAATAAATTAGTAATGATTCTGTAAGCAATGGTATGTCAAGGCGGCGCAACCTCGAAAACGGCGTTTTTTAAACTATTTGTAACTGAGAAAAACTCATTTGATAAAATTATTTGACATCCAAAAATCCCATTGTTGAGGTATCTGTCGGGACACAATTGTTCTGTAAAATATGAAATTTTAACTTGATTCTGGAAGTTCTATGAAATCTTATTGTAATTTTTACACGGAATATCCAAACAAATGAGGCCTTGAAAATGACGTCAAAGGGGAAGGGTTTCCGTTTCAAACATTCTATAAAGTTTTGCCCCTGAAAAAATAGTATAGACCTAAAATATGTTGAAACTAGCTACAGAGAATAATATCAATCCAGAGTACCTGTCTTTTTAATGTCAGAATAGATTCAGAGAATAAGGGGATACACAGTTAATGTCAATTTGCAGTCAAGATGTGAAAAATCAATCCCGTCAAAAATGACGTTTATCATGTGTTGAAGATATTGAGCTCCCAAAAACAAAATATGCCGGAACAATCCAGAGCAGATCTCTCCCAATATATCAATTCATCTGGAATATCATATTCATTGAAGGCCACTGTCCATGACATTGTAAAGTCATATAAACAATGTGGGTTTAATTCCTTTCTCAGCTCCAGGGAATCTCATATAAAGTATATGAGGTAGAAAAGGAGGACATTTACAAAAAACAATGACGTTATCGGACGTCATGAAAATAAACGAGGACAGCTAGCGCCGGGTGTTCATATAATGTCGTTTTCATTTTAAAATAATTTTGCATATAATGAATGTATCAGGCTAAAATTTTCAACATTTCTTTATTTTGTGTCGTTTTATGTTCCATCTAAATTTTGAAAGAACAAACTACATAGTACTAATTTTATAACCTCAGTTCACGAACTTTTTGATAGCCCTTCGTATTAGTAACTTTGGAAAACTTCTTTAAAAAAACGAATATGAATACAAAAATCGTACATTTATAAAAATAAAAAAAATATCCATGATTCTCGGCTATGAATAAAATATTATGTGATCTAAAGTCCTGATGGGACTTCTTAACCAAGACGTTGCGTAGGCAATTCAAGATCAAAAATCCTTTAAACAATACAAAACAGGAGCAGAGCAAACACGGACTTCTGAAACATCAGAGGTGGGATCGGGTGTCATGGAGTAGTGAGCATCCCCTGCCGACTTCTTACACTCACCTGTATGCTCCTTGTCTTGAAAATTAATTTTTTTTGTTTCATAGTTATAGTTATGTCATGGGGAATGCAAGCACTTATAATTATGTTTGATGACTTAAGAAATGGTTGATTTTTTTTTCAAATGGGTTAAAGTAAAAAACTTCGAGAATTTAAGGAGGAAGGTACAGTTTCAATACAAATAAAGCCCTATATTTTTCTAAAATATGAAAATGATATAAGAAATTAAATCTAATTCTTTATGAATCATAGGAATTCTCTGAAATACGAATACACAAATGGTTTTTCTCATATGACCTCTTACATGCCAATTGTGACGTCATTAACGTGTGCATTTTCCAGTATTTTCTTAAAAAGTTGCAGAAGACCTCAATTTTCAGTGGAATTTTCTTTCAGAAAACAAACTTTGCCACCGTCACCCAGAAAGATTTTGAGATATGTGATTTTTCATAGCTATTTGTATAATATATCCAAAAATTAAAGTAGGCAATAAGGAAAATAAGCATAAAAACGAGTCATTTTGAAGCTTTTATGCATTAAACTTAACAATGTACCATATTTATGACGTCATATTTTCGAGAAAGGCTCTTCTTAATGCCTTATTCTTTAATGTTAATCATGTTCATCTACTCAACTATTGTTAAAGCCAATTCCATAACTTTTTAAGAACATTTAATTTTTAGGGCACAATAAAGCTTAAACCGTACCGTTTTCTTTATATAAAGTTATGTCACTGAATGCAAGCAAATAACGGCATATCGTCTGTGTGCGCACTTTTTGGAATAATGAATATATTAAAAAAAATAATAATATATCTGCGCTGAAAATTCGCATTATTGTTATAAGGGAAGAGTTATAAATTATTTTATTTTAGAATTTGAAATCGACAAACATTTGACGAGTTTCGTTAGATAAAATATCAATAAACCTCTAAGCCTTAATAGAAATAATGTTGATACGAATACAGTATAGTGATAACCTATAAAACTTATCCAAGATCCTGGCTTTATTTGAAATATCATAACTCTAAGCATTTTTCTTTATTACTGTTTCTCTACAGTGAAAATGTCATTTTTTCATGAAAATGTATTTGTTTTTTTTAAAGGAAAAGTTAAAAGACGATAGATCCCCCCCCCAAAAAAGTTTTAAATGCATAAAAGTTAAAAGTAACAGATCAGTAGCGAACTATTGACTCATATTTTAATAAAAAAGTGAGCGTTTAATTTCTTTTATTTATGTCATAGAATACAAGCACTTAGCGGCATGTCGTTGATATGGACACTTTGTGGCATAATATGTCTTTTTAATTATATTCATAACTTACATTATTGTATTCAGAAACAGTTCTACAGCATAGAAAAAGCACAACTCCGATGAAAATTTGCATTACTGTCATAATGAGAAGTAATAAATAATTCTTCAATAGAATTTAACGAAAAAAAAGAATGGACAAGATTTTGTACATAAATATATACCCTGTAAGACTTAAAAGAAATAAAGTTGATGCAAAAACAGCATATTGATATTTTTTAAAAGTATCCAAGATTCTCGGCTTTGCTTGAAATATTACAATTCAAACACATTCTTTATTACCGTTTCCGTACAGAAAAAAATTCAGGATATTTTTAAGGAAAATATTTATGTTTCATGACTTGAGAAATGGTTGATTTGTTTTTTTAAATGGGTTAAAGTAAAAGTGAGCACAACAATTTTGAAAAATGAATAAATGTTGTACTCAGAAAAGTGAGAAAATTTATATAAAGTTATGTCACGGAATACAATCACTTGGCGGCATATCGTCTGTGTGAGCACTTTATGGCATAATGAATTTTTTGAATAAAATTGATAATTTACTTCATTATTCAAATAAAATTCTACAGGAAGGTAATGCATGTAAACAATAATATATCTGCGATGAAAAATCGCATTATTGTTATAAGGGAAGAGTAATAAATTATTTTTCTTCAGAATTTGAAAACAACAGAAATTTGACGAGTTTCGTTAGATAAAAGATCATCAACCCTCTAAGTATTAATAGAAATGATGTTTATACGAATACAGTATAGTGATTACCTATAAAAATTATCCAAGATTCTGATTTGTTTGAAATATTATAATTCTATGCATTTTCTATATTACAATTTCTCTACAGAGAAAATGTTAATTTCTCGTGAAATGTATTTGTTTAAAATAAACGGCAAAGTTAAAAGACGAAAGATTTTTTCTCCAAAGTTTTAAATGCATAAAAGTTAAAGGTAACATATCAGTAGCGAACTATTAACTCAAATTGTAATAAAAAAGTGAGCGTTTAATTTCTTTATTTATGTCATGGAATGCAAGCACTTAGCGGCATATTGTTGATATGGGCACTTTGTGGCATAATAGGTCTTTTTAATTATATTCATAACTTACATTATTGTATTCGGAAACAGTTCTACAGCATAGAAAAAGCACATCTCTGATGAAAATTCGCATTACTGTCATGATGAGAAGAAATAAATTATTCTTCCATAGAATTTAACAACAACAAAAAAAGTTGACAAGATTTTTTTTACATTATTTAACCCTGTAAATCTTAAAAGAAATAACGCTGATGCGAAAACAGTACATTGATACTCTTACAAAAGTATCCAAGATTCTCGGCTTTGCTTGAAATGTTGCAATTCAAACACATTCTTTATTACCGTTTCCCTACACAGAAAAATTCAGGATCTTTTTAAGGAAAATATTAAAGTTTTATGACATAAGAAATGGTTGATTTCTTTTCTCAAATGAGTTAAAGTAAACTCACTTAGCGGCATATCGCTGATGTGGGCACTTTAAGGCATAATATGTCTCTTTAATTATATTCATAACTTACCTTTTTGTATTTGAAAACAGTTTTACAACATAAAAAAAACACATCTCCGATGAAAATTCGCATAATTGTCATAATGAGAAGAAATAAATTATTCTTCCATAGAATTTAACAACAACAAAAGAATGGACAAGTTTTTTTTTACATTAATTAACCCTGTAAAACTTAAAAAAAATAACGCTGATTCGAAAACAGTACATTAATTGATTATCTTTCAAAAGTATCCAAGATTCTCGGCTTTGCTTGAAATATTGCAATTCAAACACATTCTTCATTACCGTTTCCCTACAAAGAAAAATTCAGGATCTTTTTACGGAAAATATTAAATTTTTATGACAAAAGAAATGGTTGATTCTTTTATCAAATGGGTTAGAGTAAAACTTAGAACAATAATTATGAAAAATGAATTAATTTTGTACTCAGAAAACTGCAAAAATTTAAATTTATATAAAGTTATGTCACGGAATACAATCACTTGGCGGCATATCGTCTGTGTGAGCACTTTATGGCATAATGAGTATTTTATATAAAATTTATAAATTACTTCATTATTCAAGTCAAATTCTACAAGAACGGAGAGCATGTTAACAATAATATATATGCGATGAAAATTTGCATTATTGTTAGGAGGGAAGAGTAATAAATTATTTTTCTTTAGAATTTGAAAACAACAAAAAATTGACGAGTTTAGTTAGATAGTTTAATTCTTTTCTTAAATGGGTTAAAGTAAGAGATAGAACAATAATTATGAAAAATGAATTAATGTTGTACTCAGAAAAGTGCAAAAATTTATATAAAGTTATTTCACGGAATACAATCACTTGGCGGCATATGTCTTTTTAATTATATTCATACCTTACCTTCTTGTATTTGGAAACAGCTCTACAGCATTTAAAAGCACATCTCCGATGAAAATTCGCATTATTGTCATAATGAGAAGAAATAAATTATTCTTCCATAGAATTTAAAAGATAGAACAATAATTATGAAAAATGAATTAATGTTGTACTCAGAAAAGTGCAAAAATTTATATAAAGTTATTTCACGGAAAACAATCACTTGGCGGCATATCGTCTGTGTGAGGACTTTATGGCATAATGAGTATTTTATATAAAATTCATAAATTAACTTCATTATTCAAATAAAATTCTACGGGAGGGGAAAGCATGTAAACAATAATATATCTGCGATGAAAATTCACATCATTGTTAGAAGAGAAGAGTTATAAATCATTTTTCTTTAGAATTTGAAAACAACAAAAATTTGACGAGTTTCGATAGACAAAATATCAATAACCCTCTAAGCCTCAAAAGAAATAATCTTGATACGAATACAGTATAGTGATTACCTATAAAAATTATCCAAGATTCTGGCTTTGTTTGAAATATGATAATTCTAAGCATTTTCTTTATTACCGTTTCTCTACAGAGAAAATGTCATTTTGTCATGAAAATGTATTTATTTACAAAAAAGTAAAGTTAAAAGACGATAGATGTTTCCCCCCAAAGTTTTAAATGCATAAAAGTTAAAAGTAACAGATCAGTAGCGAAATATTAACTCATATTGTAATAAAAAAGTGAGCGTTTAATTTCTTTTATTTATGTCATGGAATGCAAGCACTTAGCGGCAAATCGTTGATGTGGGCACTTTGTGGCATAATATGTCTTTTTAATTATATTCATAACTTACCTTCTTGTATTTGGAAACAGTTCTACAGCATTAAAAAGCACATCTCCGATGAAAATTCGCATTATTGTCATAATGAGAAGAAATAAATTATTCTTCCATAGAATTTAAAAAAAAAAATTATGAAAAATAAAATTAATTAACCCTGTAAAACTAAAAGAAAAACGCTGATGCGAAAACAGTACATTGATATCTTTCAAATTTCTTCCAAGATTCTTGGGTTTGCCTGAAATATTAAATTCATGAACAAATCATCAGGATCTTTTTAAGGAAAATATATAAAGTTATTTCACAATACAAGAAGAGAATGAGTAATTTTATATAAAATTCATAAATTAACTTCATTATTCAAATAAAATTGTACGGGAGGGGAAAATGAAACGGATGAAAACAATTGTTAGAAGAGAAGCACTTATAAATAAAAATTTGAAAACAACAAAAATTTGACGAGTTTCGATAGACAAAATATCAATAACCCTCCAAGCCTCAAAAGAAATAATCTTGATACGAATACAGTATAGTGATTACCTATAAAAATTATCCAAGATTCTGGCTTTGTTTGAAATATGATAATTCTAAGCATTTTCTTTATTACCGTTTCTCTACAGAGAAAATGTCATTTTGTCATGAAAATGTATTTATTTACAAAAAAGTAAAGTTAAAAGACGATAGATGTTTCCCCCCAAAGTTTTAAATGCATAAAAGTTAAAAGTAACAGATCAGTAGCGAAATATTAACTCATATTGTAATAAAAAAGTGAGCGTTTAATTTCTTTTATTTATGTCATGGAATGCAAGCACTTAGCGGCAAATCGTTGATGTGGGCACTTTGTGGCATAATATGTCTTTTTAATTATATTCATAACTTACCTTCTTGTATTTGGAAACAGTTCTACAGCATAAAAAAGCACATCTCCGATGAAAATTCGCATTATTGTCATAATGAGAAGAAATAAATTATTCTTCCATAGAATTTAACAACAAAAAAAGAATGGACAAGATTTTTAAAATTAATTAACCCTGTAAAACTTAAAAGAAATAACGCTGATGCGAAAACAGTACATTGATTATCTTTCAAAAGTATCCAAGATTCTCGGCTTTGCCTGAAATATTACAATTCAAACACATTCTTTATTACCGTTTCCCTACAAAGAAAAATTCAGGATCTTTTTAAGGAAAATATTAAAGTTTTATGACAAAAGAAAGGGTTTAATTCTTTTCTTAAATGGGTTAAAGTAACAGATAGAACCATAATTATGAAAAATGAATTAATGTTGTACTCAGAAAAGTGCGAAAATTTATATAAAGTTATTTCACGGAATACAATCACTTAAAAGTTAAAAGATAACAGATATTGGTTAAAACAAATATTAAATAAAAAAGTAGCGTTTAATTTCTTTTATAAAAGTTATGGAACATCGAATATGTCTGGCGGCATTATGTCTTTTTAATTATATTCATACCTTACCTTCTTGTATTTGGAAACAGCTCTACAGCATTTAAAAGCACATCTCCGATGAAAATTCGCATTATTGTCATAATGAGAAGAAATAAATTATTCTTCCATAGAATTTAAAAGATAGAACAATAATTATGAAAAATGAATTAATGTTGTACTCAGAAAAGTGCAAAAATTTATATAAAGTTATTTCACGGAATACAATCACTTGGCGGCATATCGTCTGTGTGAGGACTTTATGGCATAATGAGTATTTTATATAAAATTCATAAATTAACTTCATTATTCAAATAAAATTCTACGGGAGGGGAAAGCATGTAAACAATAATATATCTGCGATGAAAATTCACATCATTGTTAGAAGAGAAGAGTTATAAATCATTTTTCTTTAGAATTTGAAAACAACAAAAATTTGACGAGTTTCGATAGACAAAATATCAATAACCCTCTAAGCCTCAAAAGAAATCTTGATACGAATACAGTATAGTGATTACCTATAAAAATTATCCAAGATTCTGGCTTTGTTTGAAATATGATAATTCTAAGCATTTTCTTTATTACCGTTTCTCTACAGAGAAAATGTCATTTTGTCATGAAAATGTATTTATTTACAAAAAAGTAAAGTTAAAAGACGATAGATGTTTCCCCCCCCCTCCCCAAGTTTTAAATGCATAAAAGTTAAAAGTAACAGATCAGTAGCGAAATATTAACTCATATTGTAATAAAAAAGTGAGCGTTTAATTTCTTTTATTTATGTCATGGAATGCAAGCACTTAGCGGCAAATCGTTGATGTGGGCACTTTGTGGCATAATATGTCTTTTTAATTATATTCATAACTTACCTTCTTGTATTTGGAAACAGTTCTACAGCATTAAAAAGCACATCTCCGATGAAAATTCGCATTATTGTTCTAATGAGAAGAAATAAATTATTCTTCCATAGAATTTAACAACAAAAAAAGAATGGACAAGATTTTTAAAATTAGTTAACCCTGTAAAACTTAAAAGAAATAACGCTGATGCGAAAACAGTACATTGATTATCTTTCAAAAGTATCCAAGATTCTCGGCTTTGCCTGAAATATTACAATTCAAACACATTCTTTATTACCGTTTCCCTACAAAGAAAAATTCAGGATCTTTTTAAGGAAAATATTAAAGTTTTATGACAAAAGAAATGGTTTAATTCTTTTCTTAAATGGGTTAAAGTAAGAGATAGAACAATAATTATGAAAAATGAATTAATGTTGTACTCAGAAAAGTGCGAAAATTTATATAAAGTTATTTCACGGAATACAATCACTTGGCGGCATATGTCTTTTTAATTATATTCATACCTTACCTTCTTGTATTTGGAAACAGCTCTACAGCATTTAAAAGCACATCTCCGATGAAAATTCGCATTATTGTCATAATGAGAAGAAATAAATTATTCTTCCATAGAATTTAAAAGATAGAACAATAATTATGAAAAATGAATTAATGTTGTACTCAGAAAAGTGCAAAAATTTATATAAAGTTATTTCACGGAATACAATCACTTGGCGGCATATCGTCTGTGTGAGGACTTTATGGCATAATGAGTATTTTATATAAAATTCATAAATTAACTTCATTATTCAAATAAAATTCTACGGGAGGGGAAAGCATGTAAACAATAATATATCTGCGATGAAAATTCACATCATTGTTAGAAGAGAAGAGTTATAAATCATTTTTCTTTAGAATTTGAAAACAACAAAAATTTGACGAGTTTCGATAGACAAAATATCAATAACCCTCTAAGCCTCAAAAGAAATAATCTTGATACGAATACAGTATAGTGATTACCTATAAAAATTATCCAAGATTCTGGCTTTGTTTGAAATATGATAATTCTAAGCATTTTCTTTATTACCGTTTCTCTACAGAGAAAATGTCATTTTGTCATGAAAATGTATTTATTTACAAAAAAGTAAAGTTAAAAGACGATAGATGTTTCCCCACAAAGTTTTAAATGCATAAAAGTTAAAAGTAACAGATCAGTAGCGAAATATTAACTCATATTGTAATAAAAAAGTGAGCGTTTAATTTCTTTTATTTATGTCATGGAATGCAAGCACTTAGCGGCAAATCGTTGATGTGGGCACTTTGTGGCATAATATGTCTTTTTAATTATATTCATAACTTACCTTCTTGTATTTGGAAACAGTTCTACAGCATAAAAAAGCACATCTCCGATGAAAATTCGCATTATTATCATAATGAGAAGAAATAAATTATTCTTCCATAGAATTTAACAACAAAAAAAGAATGGACAAGATTTTTAAAATTAATTAACCCTGTAAAACTTAAAAGAAATAACGCTGATGCGAAAACAGTACATTGATTATCTTTCAAAAGTATCCAAGATTCTCGGCTTTGCCTGAAATATTACAATTCAAACACATTCTTTATTACCGTTTCCCTACAAAGAAAAAATCAGGATCTTTTTAAGGAAAATATTAAAGTTTTATGACAAAAGAAATGGTTTATTTCTTTTCTTAAATGGGTTAAAATAAGAGATAGAACAATAATTATGAAAAATGAATTAATGTTGTACTCAGAAAAGTGCGAAAATTTATATAAAGTTATTTCACGGAATACAATCACTTGGCGGCATATGTCTTTTTAATTATATTCATACCTTACCTTCTTGTATTTGGAAACAGCTCTACAGCATTTAAAAGCACATCTCCGATGAAAATTCGCATTATTGTCATAATGAGAAGAAATAAATTATTCTTCCATAGAATTTAAAAGATAGAACAATAATTATGAAAAATGAATTAATGTTGTACTCAGAAAAGTGCAAAAATTTATATAAAGTTATTTCACGGAATACAATCACTTGGCGGCATATCGTCTGTGTGAGCACTTTATGGCATAATGAGTATTTTATATAAAATTCATAAATTAACTTCATTATTCAAATAAAATTCTACGGGAGGGGAAAGCATGTAAACAATAATATATCTGCGATGAAAATTCACATCATTGTTAGAAGAGAAGAGTTATAAATCATTTTTCTTTAGAATTTGAAAACAACAAAAATTTGACGAGTTTCGATAGACAAAATATCAATAACCCTCCAAGCCTCAAAAGAAATAATCTTGATACGAATACAGTATAGTGATTACCTATAAAAATTATCCAAGATTCTGGCTTTGTTTGAAATATGATAATTCTAAGCATTTTCTTTATTACCGTTTCTCTACAGAGAAAATGTCATTTTGTCATGAAAATGTATTTATTTACAAAGAAAGGAAAAGTTAAAAGACGATAGATGTTTCCCCCCAAAGTTTTAAATGCATAAAAGTTAAAAGTAACAGATCAGTAGCGAAATATTAACTCATATTGTAATAAAAAAGTGAGCGTTTAATTTCTTTTATTTATGTCATGGAATGCAAGCACTTAGCGGCAAATCGTTGATGTGGGCACTTTGTGGCATAATATGTCTTTTTAATTATATTCATAACTTACCTTCTTGTATTTGGAAACAGTTCTACAGCATTAAAAAGCACATCTCCGATGAAAATTCGCATTATTGTCATAATGAGAAGAAATAAATAATTCTTCCATAGAAATTAACAACAAAAAAAGAATGGAGAATATTTTTTTACATTAAGAAACCCTGTAAAACTTAAAAGAAATAACGCTGATGCGAAAACAGTACATTGATAATCTTTCAAAAGTAACCAAGATTCTCGGCTTTGCTGGAAATATTGCAATTCAAACACATTCTTTTTTACCGTTTCCCTACAGAAAGAAAATAAAAAGTTTTATGACAAAAGAAATGGTTGATTACTTTTCTCAAATGGGATAAAGTAAAAGTTAAAACAATAATTATGAAAAATGAATTAATGTTGTACTCAGAAAAGTGCGAAAATTTAAATTTATATAAAGTTATTTCACGGAATACAATCACTTGGCGGCAAATCGTCTGTGCAAGCACTTTATGGCACAATGAGTATTTTATATAAAATTCATAAATTACTTCCTTATTCAAGTAAAATTCTACAGGAAGGGAGAGCATGTTAACAATAATATATATGCGATGAAAATTCACATTATTGTTAGAAGAGAAGAGTTATAAATTATTTTTCTTTAGAATTTGAAAACAACAAAAAATTGACGAGTTTCGTTAGATAAAATATCAATAACCCTCCAAGCCTCAAAAGAAATAATGTTGATACGAATACAGTATAGTGATTACCTATAAAAATTATCCAAGATTCTGGGCTTTCTTTGAAATATGATAATTCTATGCATTTTCTTTATTACCGTTTCTCTACTGAGAAAATGTCATTTTTTCATAAAATGTATTTGTTTACTTAAAAAAAGGAAAAGTTAAAAGACGATAGATGTTTCCCCCCAAAGATTTTAATTGCATAAAAATAGCGAAAATATTATTTTCATATTGTAATAAAAAAGTATTTAATTTCTTTTATTTATTCATGGAAATGCAAGCACTTAGCGCCAAATCGTTGATGTGGGCACTTTGGGGCATAATATGTCTTTTTAATTATATACCTTACCTTCTTGTATTTGGAAACAGCTCTACAGCATTAAAAACAAATCTCCGATGAAAATTCGCATTATTGTCATAATGAGAAGAAATAAATTATTCTTCCATAGAATTTAAAAGATAGAACAATAATTATGAAAAATGAATTAATGTTGTTCTCAGAAAAGTGCAAAAAATTTATATAAAGTTATTTCACGGAATACAATCACTTGGTGGCATATCGTCTGTGTGAGCACTTTATGGCATAATGAGTATTTTATATAAAATTCATAAATTAACTTCATTATTCAAATAAAATTCTACGGGAGGGGAAAGCATGTAAACAATAATATATCTGCGATGAAAATTCACATCATTGTTAGAAGAGAAGAGTTATAAATCATTTTTCTTTAGAATTTGAAAACAACAAAAAGTTGACGAGTTTCGTTAGATAAAATATGAATAACCCTCCAAACCTCAAAAGAAATAATGTTGATACGAATACAGTATAGTGATTACCTATAAAAAATTATCCAATATTCTGGCTTTGTTTGAAATATGATAATTCTAAGCATTTTCATTATTACCGTTTCTCTACAGAGAAAATGTCATTTTTTCATGAAAATGTATTTGTTTACAAAAAAAAAAAGGAAAAGTAAAAAGAGGATAGATGTTTCCCCCCAAAGTTTTAAATTCATAAAAGTTAAAAGTAACAGATCAGTAGCGAAATATTAACTCATATTGTAATAAAAAAGTGAGCGTTTAATTTCTCTTATTTATGTCATGGAATGCAAGCACTTAGCGGCAAATCGTTGATGTGGGCACTTTGTGGCATAATATGTCTTTTTAATTATATTCATAACTTACCTTCTTGTATTTGGAAACAGTTCTACAGCATAAAAAAGCACATCTCCGATGAAAATTCGCATTATTATCATAATGAGAAGAAATAAATTATTCTTCCATAGAATTTAACAACAAAAAAAGGAATGGACAAGTTTTTTTTAAAATTAATTAACCCTGTAAAACTTAAAAGAAATAACGCTGATGCGAAAACAGCACATTGATTATCTTTCAAAAGTATCCAAGATTCTCGGCTTTGCTTGAAATATTGCAATTCAAACACATTCATTATTACCGTTTCCCTACAAAGAAAAATTCACAGATCTTTTTAAGGAAAATATTAAAGTTTTATGACAAAAGAAATGGTTGATTTCTTTTCTCAAATGGGTTAAAGTAAAAGTTAGAACAATAATTATGAAAAATGAATTAATGTTGTACTCAGAAAAGTGCGAAAATTTAAATTTATATAAAGTTATGTCACGGAATACAATCACTTGGCGGCATATCGTCTGTGTGAGCACTTTATGGCATAATGAGTATTTTATATAAAATTCATAAATTAACTTCATTATTCAAATAAAATTCTACGGGAGGGGAAAGCATGTAAACAATAATATATCTGCGATGAAAATTTGCATTATTGTTTAGAGGGAAGAGTAATAAATTATTTTTCTTTAGAATTTGAAAACAACAAAAAATTGACGAGTTTCGTAAGATAAAATATCAATAACCCTTCAAGCTTCAAAAGAAATAATGTTGAAACGAATACAGTATAGTGATTACTACGGAAGCGTAAATGGCTCTACACTTGTTGTGTTATAACTTTGTATATTGTCTTATATTTTATCGACTTATCAACATATAAAGGGTTATACTTCCTTATTTATGTACATATATTAAATTGTTTTTTTCATAATAGATATTCTATTTGTTCAATAGATTTTATTGCTATAAGTTTTATCGACTGAAATAATAAATTGATTTTCAGATATTGGTTAAAACAAATTTTATTTATATATAAAGTTGAAAAGAAATAAAGATCATCGAAATTTATGCATTTGTTTTTTATTATTGGAAAAAGGAAATTCTTTGTTATAAGTCTTTTTAATTAAATTCTGAATCAAATTAAAAAGTATATTAAACAAGAGGCCCATACAGCATCACCTAAGCATCAAATGACATTGGTTCATGTTTTAATTTAGACACCAAAAGTGACTATACACTTAGCGTGTTTAGTTTGGTTACTCAATACCCACAAAAAATGAGGAACAAAATTTTTCTTAAAGTAATATTCAGCAATAATTTATAGTGCCACTACTTTTGTTGTCCACAACAATTTTGGAAAAGACATGAAGCTTATAAAAATGTATTTGATCAATACAAAGAAGAATTTCAAAATAATTATTTTCATTATATATAAGTCACGGAATACAAGCACTTGGCGGCAAGAATTGTTGATGTGGGCACAATTTTTCTTGGCATAATGTTAATTTATTTTTTTCAGGAGTAGAGAAAAATTATTAAAGAATTAACATACTTTCACTATATAATCAATAGGGCACCAACCTTACACCAGAACCCCCGACCAGGGTCATGAAATTCACAATTTTGGAAGAGACGTTCTTTCTCATCATTACTATATCTTTTGTTAATTTATTTAATACTCAGGAGTAGAGAAGAAGATTTTCAAAGAATTAATGTACTTTCACTATATAATCAATAGTCAGCGCCACCCTAACACCAGAACCCCTGACCCTGGGGCCATAAAATTCACAATTTTGGAAGAGGCACTCTTGCTCATCATAACTATATACTTAGTTAATTCCTTGAATACCAAGCAGCAGAGAAGATTTTCAAACAATTTCTGCATTTTCTCTATATAATCAATAGAGCCCCACCCTAACACCAGAACCCCTGAAAATAAAAATTCAATCATCATAACTATATACTTTGTTAATTTATTTAAGTACTCAAAGAAGAAATCAAAGAATTAAAATGTAACTTTCACTATATAATTAATTGTAATAAAAAGAGTGGGGCCATAAAATTTTTTACTCTTGCTCATCATAACTATATACTTAGTTAATTCCTTGAATACGCAGGAGCAGAGAAAAAGATTTTCAAACAAATTCGGCATTTTCTCTATATAATCAATAGAGCCCCGCCCTAGCACTACCACCCTTGACCCTGGGGCTATGAATTTCACAATTTTGGTAAATGACTCAATGGCCATTACATTCATGCTAACAGTTTGACTGCTTGGTGTCTAGGAGCATGTTTAAAGATTGCACTAAAAGAAAAATTCACAATTTTTGTTTCCCTTCACCCATTGATTGTTAAGAGAAAATTGAAAATGTTCAAAGTTTTATGACAAAAGAAATGGTTTGAGTTTTCAGGTTGGAGACAAATTGAAAATTGATCCATAGTGGGCTATTGCAAATCACCACTTTTGAAAAGGGAACATAATGTTACAGCTATGAACAAACAAATCCATTGATATGTCCCCAAATTTAAGAAAATTCTCTCAGTTAGATTAAATACCTTGGGTGTTTTTCTTGTTATAAATTTATTCAAAAAAAAATTTTACACTTTCCGTTTTAACTTTGTGAAAAGCTTTACAGAAATCAAATTATTTTATATTATTTAAAAATAAGAAGTTCATTTTTATGCATAGGTTTCAAGACTGTGGAGGTTGCATTAAATCCCATGTATATCACAGAGTAAAATATTTAAAACATAATAAATTACTTTTAAAAAGTGTTGTATTTTCTATTTTTAATAAAATTGAACTTAAGAAATAAAGTGCATGAATTTAATATATATATAAAGTTACATAATTTCTATGACAATGCAATAATTTGGTTGGCAGCTCCATTTTTCAAATATTTTTTTTAAATTTTGTTACAGCTATAACTACATATACATATTTTATATAAAATTCATAAATTAATTTCAAATTAATTCAAAAAAATTCTACGGGAATAGAGCATATATCTATATCGATATAACTTATATATTTCTTCAAATCGACAAACTATATTGACATGAATAAATATTTTGTTTAGATCGATATTTGAAAATTAGTATATTTCTGTCGATAAAAGTTAAAGCAATAAAATCTATTTTTCTTTAATTTGAAAACAACAAAAATTCAAAGTATGGGCATAGATAAAATATCAATAACCCTGATAAAGCTTCAAAAGAAATAATACAAAGTTGATAACAATACAGTATAGTGATTACCTATAAAAATTATTCAAGATTCTGGCTATGTTCGAAATATTATAATTCTAAGCATTTTCTTTATTAACATTTCTCTACAGAGAAAATGTTATTTGGTCTAAAAAAAGGAAAAGTTAAAAGACGATAGATTTTCCCCCAAAGTTTTAAATGCATAAAAGATAAAAGTAACAGATCAGTACCAAACTTAAACTCATATTGTCATGAAAAAGTGAGCGTTTAATTTCCTTTATTTATGTCATGGAATGCAAGCACTTAGCGGCATATCGTTTATTTGGGCACTTTGTGGCATAACATGTGATTTTAATTATATTCATAACTTACATTCTTGTATTTGGAAACAGTTCTACAGCATAAAAAAGCCCATCTCCGATGAAAATTTGCATTATTGTCATAATGAGAAGAAATAAATTATTCTTCCATAGAATATAACAACAACAAATGAATGGACAAGTTTTTAAAAATTAATTTACCCTGTAAAACTAAAAAGAAATAACGCTGATTCGAAAACAGTACATTGATTATCTTTCAAAAGTATAAAAGATTCTAGGCTTTGCTTGAAATATTGCAATTCAAACACATTCATTATTACCGTTTCCCTACAAAGAAAAGTTCAGGATCTTTTTAAGGAAAATATTAAAGTTTTATGACAAAAGAAATGGTTGATTTCTTTTCTCAAATGGGTTAAAGTAAAAGTAAGAACAATAATTATGAAAAATGAATTAATGTTGTACTCAGAAAAGTGCAAAAATTTAAATTTATATAAAGTTATGTCACGGAATACAATCACTTGGCGGCATATCGTCTGTGTGAGCACTTTATGGCATAATGAGTATTTTATATAAAATTCATAAATTACTTCATTATTCAAGTAAAATTCTACAGGAAGGGAGAGCATATTAACAATAATATATATGCGATGAAAATTTGCATTATTGTTTAGAGGGAAGAGTAATAAATTATTTTTCTTTAGAATTTGAAAACAACAAAAATTTGACGAGTTTCGTTAGATAAAATATCAATAACCCCCTAAGCCTCAATAGAAAAAATGTTGATACGAATACAGTATAGTGATTTTCTATAAAAATTATCCAAGATTCTGGCTTTGTTTGAAATATTATAATTCTAAGCATTTTCTTTATTATCGTTTCTCTACAGAGAAAATGTCATTTTTTCATGGAAATGTATTAGTTTAAATAAAAAGGAAAAGTTAAAAGACGATAGATTTCCCTCCCTCAAAGTTTTAAATGCATAAAAGTTAAAAGTAACAGATCAGTAGCGAACTTTTAACTCATACATTAACAAACCCTGTAAGACTTAAAAAATAATATTGATGCGAAAACAGTACATTCATCTGATATTCTTTCAAAAGTATCCAAGATTCTCGGCTTTGCTTGAAATATTACAATTCAAACACATTTTTATTACCGTTTCCCTACAGAATTCAGGATATTTTTAAGGAAAATATTTATATTTTATGACTTAAGAAATGGTTGATTTTTTTTTGAATTGTTTTAAGTAAAAGTAGGCACAACAATTAAAAAACTGAGAAAAAAATTAATTGATATAAATTTATGTCACAGAATGCAAGCACTTGGCGGCATATCATCTGTGTGTGCACTTTGTGGCATAATGAGTATTTTAAATAAAATTGATAACTTCCTATACTATTCAAATAAAATTCTACTGGATAGAAATTTATGTAAACAATAATATATCTGCGATGAAAATTCGCATTATTGTTAGAAGGGAAGAGTTATATAAAGTTATACGAGAATATAAAGAGTTATATATTAACATGCCACTTATTTATGTAAACATGCCACTTATTTATGTAAACATGTGACAAATTTATGTAAATATGTGACATATTTATATTGGCATGCAATTAAGTTACGTTGATATGCGAGATAAATATGTTGACATGCAACTTATTTATGCAAACATGCGACATATTTATGTCGACATGCAACTTATAAGTTGCATGTCAACATATTTATCTTGCATATTAACATAACCAAGTTGCATGTCAATATAAATAAGTTGCATGTCGACATAAATAAGTTGCATGTTAACATATATAAGTTGCATGTCGACATAAATTAATTGAATGTCAACATATTTATTTTGCATGTTAACATAAATAAGTAGCATTTAGCATGTTGGATGTCACATGTGTGCGATATTTAAGATTTTTGAAGATTTTTTCATAAAACATACTTGATTGCAATTTTCTTGCATGTCAACATATTTATCTTGCATGTTTACATAACTATCTTGCATGTCAACATATTTATCTTGCATGTCGACATATTTGATAGAAAAATAACTTGCACACAAGGGGCAGAAATATGCCACCATACCAAATATTCCCGCTAAGTACATGATATTATATTATTGTACTATCGCTGTCTACAATGATATTGATGTCTGAATTTATGTTTAGCGTGTATTTAATCAATAAAATGCTTTCTTTGTTTGTTGTTATAAGAATGAACGGAAGTAGCTGTTGCAGGAAAAATACATAACCCACGTAAGCGGGTTATGTAATTTTTTTCTGCAAAAGCTGCGACTGTTCATTCCGGTAACAACAAGCAAAGAAAGAAATTTTATTGTTTATATTTATATCTGTTTAAATTATTATCTTAAGTAGGATTGAAAATATTAATTATTGTGTTAATGATTCTGGTCACTTACCTTTCCTGTAGTACTCGGTAGACCGTATCAATATCCTAGGGTATTGGACTCTTAACTGTCTTGTAGTACTCAGTAGACCATATCAATAGCCTAGGGTACTGATCTCCTATCTGTACTGTAGTACTAAGCAGATTGTATTAGTAGCCTAGGGTACTGAACGCTTAGCTGTCCTGTGTATTCGGTAGACCATATCAATAGCCTAGGGTATTGGACTCTTACATATCTTGTAGTACTCGGCAGACCATATTAATAGTCTAGCCTACTGATCTCATACCTGTCCTTAGAACTCGGTAGACCGTATCAATAGCCTGAGGTAATGGACTCTAACCTGTCTAGTAGTACTCGGTAGACCGTATCAATAGCCTAGGGTACTGATCTCCTCCCTGTCCTGTAGTACTCAATACACCGTATCAATACCCTAGAGTACTGGACTCTTACTTGACCTGTTGAACTCCGTAAACTATATCAATAGCTTAGGGTTCTGGTCACTTACCTGTCCTGTAGTACTCGGTAGACCATATCAATAGCCTAGAGTATTGGACTCTTACCTGTATTGTAGTACTTGGAAGATCCTATCAATAGCCTAAGGTACTGGTTTTTTACCTGTCCTGTTGTACTCAGTAGACCTTAACAATAACCTAGGTACTAATCACCTACTTGTCCTGTAGCACTCAGTAGACCATATCAATGGCCTAGTGTTCTGGTTACTTACCTGTCCTGTAGTACTCAGCAGACCATATCCAAAGCCTAGGGTACTGATCTCCTACCTGTCCTGTTGTACTAAGCAGACCGTATCAATAGCGTAGGGCGCTGGATTCTTATCTGTCCTGTGCTATTCGGTAGACCATATCAATAGCCTGAGGTATTTGATCTTACCTGTCTTGTAGTACTCTGCAGACGGTATTAATAGCCTAGCCTACTGATCTCCTACCTGTCCTTAGTACTCGGTAGACCATATCAATAGCCTAGGGTATTGGACTCTTACCTGTCTTGTACTCGCTAGACAGTATCAATAGCCTAGGGTACTGATCTTCTCCCAGTCCTGTAGTACTCAATACACCGTATCTCTTACTTGTCCTGTTGTACTCGGTAGGCCATATCAATAGCTTAGGGTTCTGGTCACTTACCTGTCCTGTAGTGTAGACAATATCAATAGACTAGTATACTGATATCTTACCTGTCCTGTAGTACTCGGTAGACTGTATCAATAGCCTAGGGTATTGGACTCTTACATGTCTTGTAGTACTTGGTAGACTGTATCAATAGACTACGGTACTGATCTCCTACATGTCCTGTAATACTCCATAGACCGTTTCAATAGCCTAGAGTATTGGACTCTTACCTGTCTTGTAGTACTTGGAAGATCCTATCAATAGTCTAAGGTACTGGTTTTTTACCTGTCCTGTAGTACTCTGTAGACAGTATCAATAGCCTAGGGTATTGGACTCTGACCTGTGCTGTAGTATTCAGAAGACCATATCTACAGCCTAGGGTATTAGACTCTGACCTGTAATGTAGTACTCAGTACACCGTATTAATAGCCTAGGGAATTGGACTCTTAGCTGTCTTATAGTACTTGGTAGACCGTATCAATAGCGTCGGGTTTTGGTCACTTACCTGTCCTGTAGTACTCGGTAGACTGTATTAATATTCTTCTGTATATACTCGCCTATAAGTTGGATTTTTGTGAGTTAATTTCTGGTCCAAAACTCTGGGTCCGACTTATAGGCGAGATATAAAATGAATGGTATTGTATGAGGTCAGTCTCTATGATACTGTGAAATCACATATTTTCGTGGTGTCAAATTTTCGTGGTTTGAGGAAAAAATCTTGGTTCGTAGGGAATTGATTTCTTGGATGTAGAATTGCTGAGTAGTAATGGTTATCACATTTTACATTTCGTGGTGGACATGAATTCGTGGGTCTCATCATACCACGAAAACCACGAAAATTAAACCCCCACGAAAAATTGTAATTTCACAGTACTAGCTTATTTAATACAGCCGACTTATAGGCGGACCGACATATAGGCGAGTATATACGGTATGTTACTGATCTCCTACCTGTCCTCTTGTACTCGGGAGACCATATCAATAGCCTAGGGGTCTGGTCACTTACCATATATACTCACCTATATATCCGTTTTTAGGAGTCAATTTCTGGTCCAAAGGACTGTGTCCGACTTATAGGCAAGCTATTAAAAGAAAGGTATCATATGAGGTCAGTCCATCTGAACTATAAGCTTATTAGATACAATCGACTTATAGGCGGACCGGCTTATAGGCGAGTATATAGGGTACCTGTCCATTAGTACTTGGTACATCATATCCTGTCCTGTATAACTTGGTAAACCGTATCCTAGGGTATTGAACTCCTACCTTTGCTGTAGTATTCGGAAGACCATATAAATAGCATAGGGTACTGGACTCTTATTTTTCCTGTAGTACTTGGTAAACTGTATCAAAGTCCTAGGGTATTGGACTTTCACCTGTATTGTTAGTACTCGTTAGACCATATCAATAGCCTAGGGAACTAATCTTTAACTGTCCTATAGCTCGGTAGACTGTATCAATAGCCTAAGGTACTGATTTCCTTCCTGTCCTGTATAACTTGGTAAACCGTTTTAAAAGCCTAGGGTGTCGGACTCTGACCTGTAATGTAGTACTCAGTAGACCGTATCAATAGCCTAGGGAATTTGACTCTTAGCTGTCTTGTAGTACTTGGAAGACCGTATCAATAGCGTCAGTTTTTGGTCACTTACCTGTCCTGTAGTACTCTGTAGGCTGTATCAAAAGCGTAGGGTATATGACTCTTACCTGTAATGTAGGACTCAGTAGACTGTATCAATAGCCTTGGGTTTTGGTCATTTACCTATCATGTAGTATTTGGTACACGGTATCAATAGCCTAGGATATTGGACTTAAGTGTCTTGAGGTACTCGGTAGACTGTATTAATAGTCTATGTTACTGATCTCCTACCTGTCCTGTTGTACTCGGGGGTCCATATCAATAGCCTAGGGGTCTGGTCACTTACCGTATATACTCACCTATATATCGTTTTTAAGGAGTCATTTTCTTGTCCAAAAGACTGTGTCCGACTTATAGGCGAGCTATTAAACCCAGGCCTGGAGTATAAAAGGAAATGGGAGGAGCTAAATTTTGAAAATCACATATTCTCCTACATGTTCAGCTGAGCAGAGATGTTTTGAAAAGTAATCACATCTTATTATTTTGTATTGTCTCAAAATTTGGCACAGTAACACATTTCCTTTCTAGCTACCCCTGTATGAAAAAATATTCATTGAATAATTTTTTTCTTTGCCAAAATATACATCAAAACATCTGAAGTGAACCAATTTCAAATTTACCTCTGCTCTTTATATGGAATGGTGACCCCAGGTCATACTGAATTGTAATGAACAAAGCAGAGATGTAAACAAACAGAGCCATGTGAATACAGAAACAAATTTATAAGTCACTTACTGCAGTGATATTCCATGTTGTATTGAATATATCCATGCCAAATCAATGATTAAACAAAAATAATTAATAAATGCTGACAAAAAGTTTTTAATTCACATCTGTTGCATAATTTTAATATAGTTTTCATGTCCACTTGTGTCCCATGTACGGTCTCCCTGAAGGATTAGGATACAAGTTCCTCACTAGAGACAAAACACATTCGGGCATTATTTCTCGGAGTGTCCACACTGTATTGTCAGTCACATTGCCACCTTGATTTAGTTTTTCTGCTTTCTTGGAAATGTATCGCGGATGATTCCACGCATATCTTATTGACATCATTGTCCAAAACTTTTTATATTTGGTTTTCCTGATTGCGGAATTCCGGTCATGGGGTGGTGCGCCATTTCCAAGCCAGCTCTGTCTGTTTGTGGTCACACATGGATGGCAAAAACAATGTATGCATTCCTGGTCATTGACCTGTGGTATTACATCATCATCTCCATGTCCAGGATTACCACCCGCTGCTTGCTGCTCCTCATTCCGGCCAGGATTTTCACTTGTGCTGCAGACTATTATCTCTTGGTTTACAGCAGGTCTTATCTCTTCATCAGTATTTCCCTCTGACCAGTTATTGAAAACAACACAAGAATCAAAATCCCATTCACTATGTGAAAACAAAGCTTGGATGGAATTGAGTTCAACTTCTGTAAGATTTAAACAAACTTGTCTCCTTGTTTCAGACATAACACAAAAAATTAGCAAAACACGATGATAACTCCTTCACTGATATGGCTTCCAATGGAATGGTCAAGACAAAGAAAACTGACTGACCATTGAGAAGTCTTCCCGCCAAACTTCACAGCATGTGCTTTGGAAGAGTTGACTATAAGTCAAGGGTATGGTGGCATCAAAATGTAGTGCATATTACTGTCCACAAAGATTTTTTTCTAAACTTATTTATTGATAATTTAGATATTTTGTATACTACCTGATTCTTATTAAAATGTTACATCCGAATTGTTAATAACATTGTCTAGATCATGCAGTGACATGCACTGTTTTTATTACATTACCCTCTATCTTCTGAAGTTAACTTGTCTTATGGTCAGAGATGCTGAGTAACAAAAAGGAGGCCACATTTTTGTGTCACAAAGATACACACTTTTGTAAATATAAAGTAAGCCATAACAATAAATGTATACTTATCATAAATAACAATAAAAATATGTAGATTAAAAAAGAAACACACAGTATGATGGCATGTAGTATAAATTCCTAATTATATATTCAATTCTGACTACCCCATGGCACCCCATACTGACCAAAGTAGATCTTATACCACCTGCTGACTTTATAGACAATTTCCTTGCATATTTACTAAGTCTGTTATTACATGATAAGAAGTAAGTAAAGATGGATGAACAAGCAACAAAGAGAATACGAGATGAGAATAGAGAACAGCAAGGGAGAAAGAAAAGAAGATCTGATGCTGGAGAAAAAATGAAAGTTAGGAATGAAAGGCGAAAAGTCCAAGAAAACCCACTTGTTACAGGATGTATAAGATTTTACGTGAAATCTGAAGAAGAAAAAGTTTCTGTCTACAACAAGATGGACAAAATAAAACTTTTTTTGGCTGAAAGAGTGTCATCTGTAACAAATGAGCAGTTACTGAACAATGTATTTGACTTTTACATCCAAATGCATGGATTAACAGATAATGCACCGCAACAGGAAAACCTTAACTTTCAACCGTATTTACCATGTGACCAAAAGGCAACAAATGAGGATATGTTTTTAACATCGTATTCTGCAATGAGAAATATTTGTTCTGGAATACAACATCATAGCCAAACTTGTCAGGAGTTTTTGGATATAAAGAAATTACAAAGGTTTGGTCATACCGCCAAGGTGACATTTACCTGCAAGGAAAATCACTTGATTTCGGCAGATTCGTCACAACATTTGCCAGGTGGAATTTTTCTTGCAAACCTGAGAATGATGCATTCTGTCTATGCAACAGGATTACGGTATAGCCAGTATAAGCGACTCTGTGAGGCTGGCAATATAGGGACCATACCAGAAAGCGCATTTGAAGGCCAGCATGATCTTTATTGTTCTTTGATTAAAGAAATGGCAGAGGAGTCCGTAAGTGACGCAATTAATGAAGAAGTAGCAACAGAAATTCTAAAATCAGAAGAGAATGGGACTCAATATAATGGGATAAATATCATGACAGATGCCCGCCATGGTTGGAGAAGAAATGCAGCCCAGTCAGATGTTGTTGCAATAGGCCAAACCCACCATCGGGTTGTTGGACTGGAGGTTGTTACAAGGCAAGACGACCCTGTAAGTCAAAGACATGAGATGAAAGGAGTTGAACTTCTTTACTGCCATTTCGAAGAGAAGGATGTTTCTGTCAACGTCCATGGTCACGACAGAAATGCAAGTGTGAACAAATTTTTGTCTGTAAATAAGCCATCTGTGACAAATGCAAACGATACATGGCATGCTAGTAAGAATGTTAGCAAAGAAATGAAGAAAATTGCAAATGGACCATTAAAATACAGAGGTATTACATGGCATCCAGATCTATCAGATAAAGTTGCATCCATTAAAACACATACTTATTATGCCATGAAAAACTGCCAAGGATCATCAAAAAAATTGCGAGAATTGTTGGACAACATTGTTGAACATTATAAGAATAATCATGAAAATTGTTCCACAGAATCGAGATGTAGATGTGATCCCAACTATGAACCATCCAAACATGTTCTCAAGGATTCAGATGCAAAGAGAATTTTAAGAAATGAAATAAGAAAACTACAAATTTACAAAACTCCGGATGATTATGTGAATTGTATTGATACTCATTATGTGGAATCTTTTAATAATGCTCTTCTGATTTACCATGATAAGCGTATAAAATTCGGTGATGAGGAGTACAAACGACGATCTCACATGGCTGTTCTAGACTGGAATGAGAATGTAGACCGGGAGTAAACTTCAATAAGTAATTATGAGGATGCTAGACGACCAAGAGCTAGATCTGGTCATAAAAATCTTGTGCCAAAAACTAATAAATTTACACAGATGCTGTGGGATAAAATTATCAGTTCATTCTACCGAGTGTGATAGTGTGTTTGCGTACCTGATTGCTGGTCTGATTCAAAATTAAGTTTTTAACTGTTATAAATCCATGGAGCAATCTTGTTACATTATATTGAATTATAATTTAAATGGTAATCATAATTAATTAATTGTTTTTTGCATGCGTAATTTATTAGTAAACATTTTCACTGTTATATTTAATTAACTGAAAGCTAAATTAATAAATTATTTGTTAGTATTTATGCCTTTTTACTGGTAAACTGTAGAAGCAATGGTCAACAGATTATCAGATAAGCCATGTGCTTATCAGCTGATAAGGAAAAGTGATGCTAAATATATCCAGCTGCTCTGTGTTATCTAGATAAGCTCCTCCCATAGAAAATGCGGTAGTGACTACCGCTGCCTGGGGTTTGGATAGTATCATATAAGGTCAGTCCATTTGAAGTATAAGATTATTAAATACAACCGACTTACAGGCAACCGACTTATAGTCAAAGATATACGGTACCTGTCCTTTAGTACTTGGTAGACCGTATCAAAAGCTTAGGGTACTGATCTCCTACCTGTCCTGTATAACTTGGTAAACTGTATCAATAGCCTAGAGTACTGGACTCTTCCTTGTCCTTTTGTACTCAGTAGACCATATCAATAGCCTAGTTGACTTACCTGTCTTGTAATAGTCTGTAGACAGTATCAATAGTCTAGGGTACTGTTCACTTACCTCTCATGTGTACTTAGTAGACTGTATCAGTAGCCTAGGGTTCTGGTCACTTGTAGTACTCAGTACACCGCATCAATAGCCTATGGTACTGGACTATTACGCGTACTGCAGTACTTGGTAGGAGAGTACTGATCTCCTTAGCCAAGGGTGTTGTACTCATAGATGTCTTGCAGTTCTTGGTAGACTGTATCAACCAAGAGACCATTCTGGTCACTTACCTGTCTTTTAGTTCTTTGTAGACTGTATCAATAGCCTAGGGTACTGATCTCCTACCTCTCTGGTAAACCGTATCACAAGCCTAGAGTACTGGACTCTTCCTTGTCCTTTTGTACTCAGTAGACCGTATCAATAGCCAAGGGTTCTGTTAACTTACCTGTCTTTTAATAGTCTGTAGACAGTATCAGTAGCCTAGATTCCTGGTCACTTACCTCTCCTGTGTATTCAGTAGACTGTATTAGTAGCATAGGGTTCTGGTCATTTACCTGTCCTCTAGTACTCAGTAGACCGCATCAATAGCCTAGAGTACTGATTTCTTACATGTACTGTAGTACTCGGTAGACCATATTTATATCATAGGGTATTGGACTCTTACCTTTGTTGTAGTACTAGGTACACTGTATCAATAGGGTACTGAGCTCCTACCTGTCCTGTAGTACTCGATAGACTGTATCAATAGTGTAGAGTACAATATCAATAGCCTAGAATATGAGAATCTGTCCTGCCTTGTAGTACTCAGAAGATCCTATAAATAGTCTAGGGTACTGTTTTTTTTACTTGTCCTGTATTACTCGGTAGATGGTATCAATAGCCTAGGGAACTGATCTCTTACCTGTCCTGTAGTACTCGGTAGACCATATCAATAGCCTTCAAGTTGGGTATTTGATTTTGACCTGTAATGTAGCACTCAGTAGAACATGTCAAAAGCCTAGGATATTGGATTCTGACCTGTAATGTAGTACTCATTAGACCGTATCAATAACCTAGGGTATTGGATTCTGACCTGCAATGTAGTACTCAGTAGACCATAACAATAGGCTAAGGTTCTGGTCACTAACCTGTCCTGTTTTACTCAGTAGACCATATCAATAGCCTACGGTATTGGACTCTTACCTGTCATGTAGTTCTCAGTAAACTGCATCAATAGCCCAGGGTACTTGACTCTTATGTGTAATGTAATAGTAGTTATACTGTATCAATAGTATTGGACTCTTCCTTGTCCTTTTGTATTTGGTAGTCCATATCAATAACCTAGGTTTTTTGTCACTTATCTGTCCTGTAATACTTGGTAGACTGTATCACTAGCCTAGGGTATTGGACTCTTACCTTTGTTGTAGTACTAGGTAGACCCTATCAATAACATAGGGTACTGGACCCTAACCTGTCCTGGTAGTACTTGGTTAACTGTATCAATAGCCTAGGGTATTGGACTCTTCCTTGTCCTTGCCTGTCTTGCAGTAATCGGTAGACAGTATCAGTATCCAAGGGCTCTGTTCTCTTGCCTGTCCTGTGTATCGTATCTAGGGTATTGGACTCTTAACCTGTATGGTATCAATGAAGAGTAATGAAGTACTTGGAAAACCGTATTAATATCATAGGGTACTGATCTCTTACCTGTCCTGTAGTACTCAGTAGACGGTATCAATAGCCTTTGGTACAGGACTCTTACTTGTCCTGTTGTAATCAGTAGACCATATCAATAACCTAGGGTACTGTTTTCCTACCTGTCCTGTAGTACTTGGTAGACTGTATCAAAAGCCTAGGGTATTGGACTCGTACCTGTCTTGTAGTACTTGGTAAACTAGGTTACTGATTTCCTACCTGTCCTTTTGTACTGGTGGACCATATCAATATCCTAGGGTTATGGTCATTTACCTGTCCTGTAGTCCTCGGTAGACCGTATCAATAGCCTAGGGTACTGGACTCTTACCTGTAATGTAGTACTCAGTAGACTGTATCAATAGCCTTGGGTTCTGGTCACTTATGTCTGTTGTAGCTAGTACTCGGTAGACCGTATCAATAGCTTGGGTATTGGACTCTTACCTGTCTTGTAGTACTTGGTAAACCGTATCAATAGCCTAGGGTACTGATCTCTTACCTGTCCTGTTGTACTCAGTAGACGATATCAATTGCCTTGGGTTCTGTTCACTTGCCTGTCCTGTAGTACTTGGTAGACAGTATCAAAAGGTTAGGGTATTGGACTCTGACCTGTAATATAGTACTCAATAGACCATTTCTAAAGCCTAGGGTTCTGGTATTTCACCAGTTCTGTATATGTACTCAGTAGATAGTATCAATAGCCTTTGATACTGGACTCTTACCTGTCATTTAGTACTCAGTAGACCGTATCAATACCCTACGGTATTGGACTCTTACCTGTCTTGTAATACTTGGTACACCTTATCAATAGCCTAGGGTATTGGACTCTGGCCTGTAATGAAGTACTTGGAAAACCGTATTAATATCATAGGGTACTGATCTCTTACCTGTCCTGTAGTACTCAGTAGACGGTATCAATAGCCTTTGGTACAGGACTCTTACTTGTCCTGTTGTAATCAGTAGACCATATCAATAACCTAGGGTACTGTTTTCCTACCTGTCCTGTAGTACTTGGTAGACTGTATCAAAAGCCTAGGGTATTGGACTCGTACCTGTCTTGTAGTACTTGGTAAACTAGGTTACTGATTTCCTACCTGTCCTTTTGTACTGGTGGACCATATCAATATCCTAGGGTTCTGGTCACTTACCTGTCCTGTAGTCCTCGGTAGACCGTATCAATAGCCTAGGGTACTGGACTCTTACCTGTAATGTAGTACTCAGTAGACTGTATCAATAGCCTTGGGTTCTGGTCACTTATGTCTCTTGTAGCTAATACTCGGTAGACCGTATCAATAGCTTGGGTATTGGACTCTTACCTGTCTTGTAGTACTTGGTAAACCGTATCAATAGCCTAGGGTACTGATCTCTTACCTGTCCTGTTGTACTCAGTAGACGATATCAATTGCCTTGGGTTCTGTTCACTTGCCTGTCCTGTAGTACTTGGTAGACCGTATCAAAAGCTTAGGGTATTGGACTCTGACCTGTAATATAGTACTCAATAGACCATTTCTAAAGCCTAGGGTTCTGGTAATTCACCGGTTCTGTATATGTACTCAGTAGATAGTATCAAAATAGCCTTTGATACTGGACTCTTACCTGTCATTTAGTACTCAGTAGACCGTATCAATACCCTACGGTATTGGACTCTTACCTGTCTTGTAATACTTGGTACACCTTATCAATAGCCTAGGGTATTGGACTCTGACCTGTAATGAAGTACTTGGAAATCCGTATAAATATCATAGGGTACTTATCTCTTACCTGTCCTGTAGTACTCAATAGAAAATATCAATAGCCAAGGGTATTGGACTCTTACTGTCTTGTGGTACTCGGTAGACCATATCAATAGCCTAGGGTATTGGACTTTGACCTGTAATATAGTACTCAGTAGACCATTTCTAAAGCCTAGGGTTCTGGTAATTTACCGGTTCTGTTAATGTACTCAGTAGATAGTATCAATAGCCTTTGATACTGGACTCTTACCTGTCCTGTAGTGCTCAGTACACCGTATCAATAGCCTAGGGTATTGGAATGACTTACCTGTCTTGTAGTACTTGGTAAAATGTACTCTATAGCCTAGAATACTGATCTCCTACCTGTCCTGTAGTACTCAGTAGACAGTATCAATAGCATATGGTACTGGACTCTTACTTGTCCTGTTGTAATCAGTAGACAATATCAATATCCTAGGGTTCTGGTCACTTATGCGTCCTGTAGTGCATGGTAGACCGTATCAATAGCCTAGAGGACTGGTCACTTACCTGTTCTCTAGTGCATGGTAGACCATATCAATAGCCTAGGGTTCTGGTCACTTACCTGTTCTGTAGTACTTGGTTGACCGTATCAATAGCCTTGGTACTGGACTCTTACTTTTCCTGTAGTACTCGGTAGACCGTATCAATAGCCTAGGGTATTGGACTCTTACTTGTCTTGTAGTACTCAGTAGACCTTTTGAATAGCTTAGGGTATTGATTTCATGCCCGTCCTGTATTACTCGGTAAAAGGTATAAATAGCCTACGGTACTGGATTTTTACCTGTCCTGTCCTGTAGTATACAGTATTGGACTCTTTCCTGTCTTGTAGAACATGGTAGACCGTATCAATATCCTAGGGAACTGAACTCCTACTTTTTACCTGTAGTACTCAATAGACCATATCAATAGCCTAGGGTATTGGACTCTTACTGTCTTGTAGTACTCTATAGAACATATCAATATCTTTGGGTACTGATCTCCTACCTGTCCTGTAGTACTCAGTAGACCGTATCAATAGCCTATGGTACTTGACTCTTACTTGTCCTGTTGTTATCGGTAGACCATATCAATAGCCTAGGGTACTGATATCTTACCTGTCCTGTAGTACTTGGTAGACCGTATCAATAGCCTAGGGTATTGGACTCTTAGCTGTCTTGTAGAAATTGGAAGGCCATATCAATAGCCTAGGGTATTGGATTCCTAGTTGTCTTGTAGTACTCGGAAGATCCTACCAATATCCTATGGTACTGGTTTTTTACCTGTCCTATAGTGCTGCGTAGACCGCATCATAAGCCTAGGGTATTGGACACTTAGCTGTCTTGTAGAAATTGGAAGGCCATATCAATAGCCTAGGGTATTGGATTCCTAGTTGTCTTGTAGTACTCGGAAGATCCTACCAATATCCTATGATACTGGTTTTTTACCTGTCCTATAGTGCTGCGTAGACCGCATCATAAGCCTAGGGTATTGGACACTTAGCTGTCTTGTAATAATTGGTATACCATATCGATAGCCTAGGGTTCTTGTCACTTACCTGTCCTGTAGTACTCGGTTAACTGTATCAATAGCCTAGAGTATTGGACTCTAACCTGTCTTGAGTAGTTGTCTCTTACTTGTCCTGTTGTAATTGGTAGACCATATCAATAGGCTAGCATTCTGGTCACTAAAGTGTCCTGTAGTACTTGGTAGACCGTATCAATAGCCTAGTGTACTGATATCTTACATGTCCTGTAGTACTCGGTAGACCATATCAAAAGCCTAGGGTATTGAACTCTCAGATGTCTTGTAGTTTTTGGTAGACCATATCAATAGCCTAGGGTACTGATCTCCTACCTGTCCTGTAGTACTTAGTAGACTATATCAATAGCCTAGGGTATTGGACTCTTACCTGTCTTGTAGTACTCTGCAGACTGTATCAATAGCATAGGGTACTGGACTCTTACCTGTAATGTTGTACTCAGTATAAGACTGTATCAATAGCCTAAGGTTCTATTCACTTAACTGTCCTGTAGTACTTGGAAGACTGTATCAATAGCCTAGGGTTCTTGGCACTAACCTGTCCTGTAGTACTCAGTAGACAGTATCAATAACCTAGGGTACTGATCTACTACCTGTAATGTAGTTTTCAGTAGTCCGTATCAATAGCCTAGAATTTTGGACTATTAGCTGCCTTGTAGTACTTGGTAGACCATATCAATAGCCTAGGGTACTGATCTCCTACCTGTAATGTAGTTCTCAGTACACCGTATCAATAGCCTAAAGTATTGGACTCTTCCATATAATGTAGTACTCAGTAGATTGTATCAATAGCCTTGGGTTCTGTTCACTTACCTGTTTTGTAGTACTCAGTAGATCGTTTCATTAGCCTAGGGTATTTAATTTTTAGTTATCTGGTAATAATTGGTATACCATATCAATAGTTTGGGTTCTGGTCACTTACCTGTCCTGTAGTACTCGGTAAACTGTATCAATAGCCTGGGGTATTGGACTCTTACGTGTCCTGTAGTACTCGGTAGACCAGATCAATTGCCTAGGGTATTTGACTCTGACCTGTAAATGTAGTACTCAGTAGACGGTATCAATAGCCTAGGGTTCTTGTCACTTACCTGTCCTGTAGTACTAGGTAGACCGTATCAATAACATATGGCATTGGACTCTTACCTGTCTTGTAGTACTCGGTAGACTGTATTAATAACCTAGTGTTCTGGTCTCTTACCTGTCTTGTAGTACTCGGTAGATCATATCAATAGCCTAGGGTACTGGACCCTTACCTGTCATGTAGTACTCAGTAGACCATATCAATAGCCTAGGGTACTGGACCCTTACCTGTCCTGTAGTACTCCGTAGACTGTATCAATAGCCTAGGGTACTAGTCTCTTACCTGTCATGTAGTACTCGGTAGACCGTATCAATAGCCTAGGGTATTGGACTCTTTCTAGTCCTGTAGTACTCGGTAGACTGTATTAATAGCCTACACTTACCTGTCCTGTAGTACTGGTAGACAGTATCAATAGCCTAGGGTATTCTCTGTAGTACTCGGTAGACTGTATCAATAGCCTAGGGTACTGATCTACCTGTCCTGTAGTCCTGTATAACTCATGTCCTTAGTACTGTATCAATAGCCTAGGGATCATATCAATAGCCTAACTATTCCTTGTGTCCTGTTGTACTCAATAGTTAGTCCATATCAATAGTACTCAATAGACTGTATCAATAACTTAGGGTTTTGGTCACTTACCTGTCATGTAGTAATAGGTAGACCGTATCAATAGCCTAGGGTACTGGACTCTTACGTGTTCTGTAGTACTTGGTAGACAATATCAATAGGATAAGGTTCTGTTCACTTTCCTGTCTTGTAGTAGAAGGTAGACAGTATTAATAGTCTACGGTATTGGTCACTTTCTGTCCAGTGTAATCAGTAGACTGTATTAATACCATAGGGTTCTGGTCACTTACCTGTCCTGTAGTTCTGGGTAGACGGTATCAATAGCCTAGGGTACTGGACTTTTACGTGTTCTGTAGTACTCGGTAGACTTTATCAATAGCCTAGGGTATTGGACTCTTACCTGTATTATAGTACTCGGTAGACCGTATCAATAGCCTAAGGAACTAATCCCTTACCTGTCCTATAGTAATCGGTAGACCCTATCAATAGCCAAGGGTATTTGACTCTGACCTGTAATATAGTATTCAGTAGACCATTTCAATGGCCTAGGGTACTCTTCACTTACCTGTCCTGTACTACTCAGTAGACTGTATCAATAGTCTAGGGTTCTGGTCACTTACCTGTCCTGTAGTACTCGGTAAACCGTATCAAAGCCTAGGATACTGGGCTCTTACCTGTCCTGTAGTACTCGGTAGACAGTATCAATAGGCTACGGTATTGGACTCTTGCCTGTCTTGTAGAACTTAGTTGACCATATCAATAGCTTATTGTGTTCTGATTTCTTACCTGTCCTGTAAAACTCAGTAGATGGTATCAATAGCTTAGGGTATTTGACTCTTAACTGTCTTGTAGTACTCGGTAGTCTTTATCAATGGCCTAGGGTACTCAACTATTACTTGTCCTGTTTTACTTGTCAGACCATATCAATAGCCTAGGCTTCTGGTCACTTACCTGTCATGTAGTATGCAGTGGACCGTATCAATAGCCTAGGGTACTGATCTCCTACCTGTCCTGTAGTACTTGGTAGACGGTATCAATAGCCTAGGGTTCTGGTCACTTACCTATCTTGTAGTAGTCTGTAGACAGTATCAATAGCCTAGGGTACTGATCTCCTACCTGTCCTGTAGTACTTGGTAGACTGCATCAATAGCCTAGGGTATTGGACTCTTACCTGTCCTGTAGTACTCAAAAGACTGTATTAAAAGCCTAGGGTTCTGGTCACTTAACTGTCCTGTAGTACTCGGTAGACAGTATCAATAGCCTTGGGTATTGGACTCTAAGCTGTCTTGCAGTACTTGGTAGACCGTATCAATAGCCTAGGGTACTGATCTCATACCTGTCCTGTAGTACTCTCTAGACTGTATCAATAGCCTATTAGGTACTGGACTCTTACTTGTCCTGTTGTACTCGGTAAACCATATCAATACGTCTAGGGTTCTGGTCACTTACCTGTCCTGTAGTACTCGGTAGATCATATCAATAGCCTAGGGTACTGATCTCCTACCTGTCCTGTATAACATGTTAGACTGTATCAATAGCCTAGGGTAATGAACTATTCCTTGTTCCGTTGTACTTGTTAGTCCATATCAATAGTACTCAATAGACTGTATCAATAACTTAGGGTTTTGGTCACTTACCTGTCATGTAGTAATAGGTAGACCGTATCAATAGCCTAGGGTACTGGACTCTTACGTGTTCTGTAGTACTTGGTAGACAATATCAATAGGATAAGGTTCTGTTCACTTTCCTGTCTTGTAGTAGAAGGTAGACAGTATTAATAGTCTACGGTATTGGTCACTTTCTGTCCAGTGTAATCAGTAGACTGTATCAATACCATAGGGTTCTGGTCACTTACCTGTCCTGTAGTTCTGGGTAGACGGTATCAATAGCCTAGGGTACTGGACTTTTACGTGTTCTGTAGTACTCGGTAGACTTTATCAATAGCCTAGGGTATTGGACTCTTACCTGTATTATAGTACTCGGTAGACCGTATCAATAGCCTAAGGAACTAATCCCTTACCTGTCCTATAGTAATCGGTAGACCCTATCAATAGCCAAGGGTATTTGACTCTGACCTGTGTCCTGTAATATAGTATTCAGTAGACCATTTCAATGGCCTAGGGTACTCTTCACTTACCTGTCCTGTACTACTCAGTAGACTGTATCAATAGTCTAGGGTTCTGGTCACTTACCTGTCCTGTAGTACTCGGTAAACCGTATCAAAGCCTAGGATACTGGGCTCTTACCTGTCCTGTAGTACTCGGTAGACAGTATCAATAGGCTACGGTATTGGACTCTTGCCTGTCTTGTAGAACTTAGTTGACCATATCAATAGCTTATTGTGTTCTGATTTCTTACCTGTCCTGTAAAACTCAGTAGATGGTATCAATAGCCTAGGGTATTTGACTCTTAACTGTCTTGTAGTACTCGGTAGTCTTTATCAATAGCCTAGGGTACTCAACTATTACTTGTCCTGTTTTACTTGTCAGACCATATCAATAGCCTAGGCTTCTGGTCACTTACCTGTCATGTAGTATGCAGTGGACCGTATCAATAGCCTAGGGTACTGATCTCCTACCTGTCCTGTAGTACTTGGTAGACGGTATCAATAGCCTAGGGTTCTGGTCACTTACCTATCTTGTAGTAGTCTGTAGACAGTATCAATAGCCTAGGGTACTGATCTCCTACCTGTCCTGTAGTACTTGGTAGACTGCATCAATAGCCTAGGGTATTGGACTCTTACCTGTCCTGTAGTATTCAAAAGACTGTATTCAAAGCCTAGGGTTCTGGTCACTTAACTGTCCTGTAGTACTCGGTAGACAGTATCAATAGCCTTGGGTATTGGACTCTAAGCTGTCTTGCAGTACTCGGTAGACCGTATCAATAGCCTAGGGTACTGATCTCATACCTGTCCTGTAGTACTCTCTAGACTGTATCAATAGCCTATTAGGTACTGGACTCTTACTTGTCCTGTTGTACTCGGTAGACCATATTAATATGTCTAGGGTTCTGGTCACTTACCTGTCCTGTAGTACTCGGTATACCGATCAATAGCCTAGGGTTCCGGTCACTTATATTTTTTTTATACTCGATGGTTCCCATTTGTGTTTAGTAACACAAATAAGATGATCAATGGTTGCATTTACTTGTAAAAATTTATATACATGTGTATTTATATAGGAAGCGAAAAAGTGTGAACATAAAAACAGGACATAAAAATTTCTTCAATCATAATAATCATCAAAGAGAGTTAAAAATGTTGAATATAGTCTGTTCCTCATTCATTTGACCCTGTCAATTCAGGTAGAATGAATGCATTCTCTTTCTCTTGGTCAACTCTTTTGTGTACAAAACAATGTAAGGAACCCTTTTGTTTACATAACAATACTAGTTCTGAAGCAGCCTATATGTCGTTCCTATAAATGATAACTCATAAATCGGCACTTACTTGTTCATTTTTCACACCTGAGTTACCTGTCCTTAAAACATAATATCAGAAAAGTCAAATAAGATGATTAATCATTTTAATAATTAAAAGTATGCATAAGTTATCATTTTTGATAATTTCATATACCCATAAATTATCAATACTATGTTTTGAACCAGATGTGCAACATGAAAAATTAGTTGAAAGGCCTATATATTTCACATCTTTGCACTTCCCAGCATTCATATACTTATTCTTAATTTATTATGCCCCCCTTGGAAGAAGGGAGGGCAAATTGCTTTGCTGCTGTCTGTCTGTCTGTCCACTTTGTTTGTGTTCTTTTTCTTTGCAACCATTGCATATACTGAAATAAAATTTGGTATACAGATGTATCACATAACAAGAAATCTGTGAGCCAATGCTCACTAGTAATACCCCCGCTCTGATATAAATAAGCAGTATCATGTTAATATACACAAGTTCAATTACAGGCAGATGCACAGAAAAATATGAAGTTGACATCAGATTCATATCAAAATTAATCCCACCATATGGCATGCCTCAACAAAGAGTGTGATAAAATTTCAAGCATCTGCATTGAATAGCTAATGAGAAAACTGAAACAAAAATCTGTGAGCCAATGCTCACTAGTAATACCCCCGCTCTGATGTAAATAAGCACTATCATGTTAATACACACAAGTTCAATTACAGGCAGATGCACAGAAAAATATGAAGTTGACATCAGATTCATATCAAAATTAATCCCACCATATGACATGCCTAAACAAAGAGTGTAATAAAATTTGAAGTATCTGCTATGAAAAGGTAATGAAAAAAATGCAAAGAAAATTTGTTATTTATGAAACAGACAGACGCACAGACAAACATGAAGTTGAAATCCAATTTAAAAAAAAAATGCATCCCAACATATGGCATGCCTTAGAGAAGATTGTTGTTAAAATTTCAAGCATCTACAATGAGTAGTTGCAGAGAAAACTGCGAATAATATTTGTTAATTGAACAGTCAGGTGATCTCTGACCTATGCATTGCTCTTTGAAAATTCCTTATGCTCATAAGATCACTATTCCTTTTCCTTGGTGTATAACTTTGCAATAGACAACAGTTGGACATTGAATTTATAAAGACTTGAAAAAACATACATGTACAAACTTGTGTTCATGCCGCATTTAGATGTACAATCAACAATAGGGACCAAAAAGTACCGGGCAAAACCAGTGGCCCTGTGCATCCCAAATTTGGGTGGCATGTATACCCTGTTTCCAGGGATTGCTTCTGGTCAGCAACTTTAACACAATCAGAAGCCTAGATCCTGTTACAAGAGGTGGAGGGGGCCCCAGGCCTGCAATGGCAAAGACCCCAATCGAAAAACTTCTTACTTGACTTTTTACTTTTCAACATTGCCATAATATTTCAAGCATCAACAATGAGCCAGATATGTTCACAAAATTTCCACTTAGTAGTTCGATATGATGTTCCTCCATTACTTTATATTAGGGGATACTTTCCCCTTCCCTTGAATGAGGGACCACAAACCACTTTTTACATTATTACCCAGCTCGGAGAGATGCGTTCCATCAAAGAACATGTCCGTAAGCAACACAAATGTTTTCATGAGAAATAACACCCCCACCCAATGTGACAAATTTGAAACAGACAGACACACAGACAATCGCAGGAAGCTGCACTGAATCTCTTGTATGACTTTTTTGGAAGTTGACTAAATGAATCTAAGTAATTGGGGGGTACTTCCTGTTTGATTTTAAGCGTGTTCTCCATGACAGTGTGGCAATGCTTTGTCCCCCTGGGCAGTGTTCCCAAATATTTATGACCTGCAATGCTTTGGGTGGTTCAAACTATATACATGTTCAAAACCCCTCCCCCCAAATGTCCTAAAATTTTTATTTATTTATTTATTTATTATATAGGTGTGGGCATGTTGTTGAATGAGTTACATGATCCTTATGTATTTAAGAAAAGCTACTGAATCTACCAAATGCATTTGATTGAGGGGTGTATGCATGAATTGCATGAGTGGACGAACCTGCAATTTGGGTAAAACATGGCTTGCCTGAATTAAAAGTAGCAACGATTAGATTTGTGACGAAAATTGGGATGTAATCAACCAGAGTTCAGAGTTTATGTATGAAACTTTTCGCAGCCTAAACAGACACACCAGACAAACATATATTTCAAGAGAAGTTGACTGAATTTTTCTAACATTTAAGTGAAAATCCATTTTTCAATTGACAAAAAGGTGCGTGTTTTTTGTTTAACAGGATGGCAATTTGGCCTTGTGTGTCTAAATGATCTGAAATTTCCCGCGCCGACTTAAGCAATATTGACAAATCAATAAATTTTCCCTCCCAAATCTTTTGTTTGATATTGTGCTGGGAGTCTGGGCTGGTTAGAATTTCAAGCATCTAGATTCGCTGAGTAGTTGCTGAGAAAACGATTGGCCTGTGACGAAAATTTGTGATGTATGAAACGGACAGACGCACAGACAAACAGGAAGTTAACAACGTTATACATCGGATTAATTTGGTACAAAGGCAAATTAATCTGCCTTATGTATGAAACAGACAGACGCACCGACAAACAGGAAGTTGACATCGGATTTGTGCGAAAATGTATCCCACGATATGGCATACCACAGAGAATATTGTGTTAAAATTTCAAGCATGACATTGGATTTAAGCCAAAATGTATCCCACCATATGGCATATTTCAAGGATGAGTAGTTGCTGAGAAAAACTGTGACAAACACGAAAATCGGATTTTGAAAATGTTCGGACGGTTAAAACACACAGACTGAAAAAACTGTGACGAAAATTTGTTTTGGACGGACACACAGACTGACAGACGGACAGACAGACGGACGGACAGACACACAAGGGTAAAACAGTATACCCCCCTCTCCTTCGGAGCGGGGATATAAATATCTAGGTCAAGTTCTGTTTAAGGTACAATCGCACCTTTATTTACAGTTATGCCCATTGGACTTAAAAAAATTTCAATGATTTCAGTTTCTGTTCATTTTCCTTGCAACCGTTTAACATACTGAAATGAAATTAAGCTTAAAGATGTATCACATAAATATTTGGGTCAAGTTCTGTTTTGGGTACAATTGCGCCATTTTGACAAAGTTATGCCCCTTGGACTTACAGAAATTTCCAATTATTTGCAGTTTCCATTCATTTTCTTCACAAACATGTTTCATTTTATTAAAACGCATGTTTTCAATAAAAACGAAGCACAAATAGTTATATTTTTATCAGATACAAAAATGACACGCACTCATACCCGGAGCACTTAAACAAAAATTTTTGACGTTACCCGAGTACATGTACTCTGTAACTATTCTCAACATAGTCACCGTTAAACTCCCTGTCACTATATTTCTTATGTCCCTTTAACCAGTCAATAAAAATGTGCACAAAATGTTCAGTTTGCATACATAAAATAACATTTAACAATGCCTTTCTCATATTCTGCAATCACCTAGAATACGTTTGCATAAAAACTATTATATTTACGGAAATCCAGCAAAGTCACGTTATGAAATTTATTTTTTACAGCACTGTAATATCAAGATGGTGGTTTTCCTTCATGCGTCATCCTGTAAACTGTTCCTTCTGTCTGAAAATATTATATGCTACTGAAATGCTTATGAACACCTTCTTTAACTATATTTTCCCGATTGATTACAATTTTTTGTCTCTGTGGGTGTCTACACAGAATTTTATCCATGCCTGCTGCTCCACCTAGTCAGAAAACGTCAATTTTTTACCATCACAGTTCTCCATGTCTGTTCTTTTGAACAATGCTGAATTAAGTTCATCCAAAGAAGTTTGGTTGAAATTGTCTATGATGGTTCTTGACTATATAAAGTAGAAGGGCACCAGATACTTTTATCAGAAAGCTCATTGGCTGTGGGTCCCCCAATTTGCGAGATATATTAAACTGACACCTTTGGAGGGGAAGAGGGTCACTGAAGTTCTTTAAAATGAAAATTTATTTTTCTAAAATTTAAGATGTTAGCTAGCATATTCAGCATCTTGAATAGATAAGGAAAATTCCATATTTTAACACAATCTAAGAATGATCTATTTCTAAGTAATGTTTAAATCAATGTATATTTACCGAGTATTTATTTGAGTTGTCAGATTTTAAAAAAAAGTAGTTTTTTTAACAGCTGCCTGGAATTTTTTTTTCATTCTTGCAATTCAAATAAGTTACACATAAACATTTAATTACAGTAATTCAATTTGGAATTTGAAACCAAAATATTGATAAGTATAAAACCCATCCATTTGCTAGAATTGCTTCTAGACAACCGGGTTTAGACACAAAGTATAATTGATTGAAAGAATTTATACAGTGACTATCAACAGTGTGTTCAATTTTCAAATGCATTAAAACAAAATCGTGCTTTTGCATAAAACAAGAATGGTGTTGGCTTAACATGCTTAAAGCAAATGAACAAAAAAGATTTTAAAAACATCAAGTCTTCCTGATGACAAAATATTAGTCAAAATAGATCTTTCCTCGAAGTGGTAGTTAAATTGAAGTTCAAATTTTTTTAAAATTAGTTTATTTTCCTAAAATTGCCAGGTAACATAATTTCCCAGTAGGTGTTTCTAATTTCCAGGCCTCATAGAAGAAATAATGTTGAATATCCCTTTCCTATGTAACATTTTATTGATAATATTGTAATCTAGATATGAACACAATTTTATTCAAAAGAAATATAATGTTTAAGATGTCAGTTCAAGTATCCATTAATTGTATTATCTGCTCAAAGGCAGGGGTATCCTCCGGAGCCACCGGAGTCATTGTGGCCCACTTAACAAGTCTCCATGTAATGCTCCTATCCTTTAATTCATTACATGATCGAGCCCCCAATTAGTGAGTATATGTGTACTGTATATATAAAATGAAAAAAAAATAAAAATTCAGTCTTTAATTCTCATCTTTTGAATAGTAAAATGATTGAGAATTCTCATTAATTAAATTTATTTTATACTAACAGTAAAACTCGTTTAGTATGAACACGGATATATTAGCAAACTCATGGATATAGCAAAGTTTTTTCTTGGTCCCTGGCAAACAAAATTCTCAACAAATCTTTGTAAAATTTTACGGTTATAACACAGGGGTGGTACTGAAATCAGTCATTTTTGAAAATGATGGATAATGGTCATTTCTTCTAAGTATATAATGTACACAATTTTCTGATTTTTGTAAATATGATGTCTTTTCATCATATTTCCATTCTCAAGTCAATTTTCCCATCCCATTTACTCCAGTAATTAGATATAGTACACTATCCTGCCATAGACCCTTGTGTAGAGAATCATCTTGACAAGTAATTGAAACCAAAATAATTTAGTGCGCCCCGTAAAACTAATTAGATAATTAAGTGCGCCCAGACCTAACAATTTGATAAAAAATGATGAAAAACAGTCATTTTTAAAATCAGAGATAACTCTATTTCTAAAATAAATTTCAAAATAGAAATGACTGTTTTTCATCATTTTACTAAAAAAAAGATGAATTTCCATCATTATTAAAAATCAATTTAATGACTGAAAATCATCATTTTTAAAAATGATGGATTTCAATCACACCCCTGACTGGTATAACGAACTCTGATATAACAAATTTACGGATATAGCGAACTGATTTTGAGTCCTGTTGAGGTTAAAATATAATCATGGTAATGGTTGCATGTTTAAAAAATTATAAACATTGTCTACGACTTTTTGGGACAACTCTCGTATATATGGAACTTCAATTGTGTAAGGCCTTTAATGAGCAGATGTGAATCATTTAAATTACTATGAGCCAATTTTAAAAAATTGATCAAGTGTAAAATATGACGCCTCCATTTAAGAAATAAACGTTATTCAGTGAACGTGGCATTATGAATAGCAATAGCTCTGCTGGCATATATAATCGTTTTTTATTACATGTACTTATATTTGGATTCTTTGATGTTGTTAAGAAAATCAGAGGAAATCGTGGCTTACATAAGGCCTAAAAAAATATTTGTTTGTTTCCTGCAACCTGATAAACCCATTCAAATTATCCCCGGGTGGATTTTCTTTTTCTGACAAATGGCAAAACTTTGTTTGATTACGTAATCAGCTGATTCCATTAATTAAATTTTTAAAAATAGCTTGTAGCTTAATTTGAGACATAAAATATGTCAACCTAGTTTTTATTTACCTTAAAAAATAAAGAATAATCATTATTCTAACAACAGTTTCCCCGTACAACTTTCTGAAGTTTGTTTTCTGCGCTTGGCAGCCCTGTTGGATGCCATGTTGGGTGTCCACTGTAAATATAACACCTGGTATTTATTTTCATTCCAAGGATGTTTCACCATTCATAAGCAAAAAAAGAATTTCTGACCTACTGACCCTTGATTTTTTGGGAATGTTACAGGAAACAAACTTTTTTTTTAAGCCTTGGTTGCGGCTTGTTGTTTTCAGTAAATAAAAAGTAACAGCTGTAAAATCAGTATACCTGATTTATAGTGTCCTTTTTTTTCTCTAATAAATCACAAACAATTCTTTAAGTTTTTGCCTTTTAAATACAGTTATCTGGATACAAGCTGCACCGACGTCACATTCTCTAATTTTTTTTTTGATGCAGTTGTGACGTCACCAATCAACGCTTATTGAACCCTATGACAATAAAGTGCCACGCCACAGCATGATACGCCTGTCAAAATATTACACAATTATCTTTAACAGTTTAGAGTGCAAGAAAATCATGTCAACCTTGATTCTAAGATTTCCATGATTTTTTAATTTTTTAAAAAAATATTTCTTTATCCATCCCCTGCGCTGTAGGCATAATTATAACAAATATTACAAAACTGAGAGACTATTATACTGTTTGTGTAAGACTTTGTCAAATGCCGGCATCATAATAAACAATATCAAACTAGAAAACTGACCAGTCAGCAAGGGCCCCGCCATGGGGTAGAATTAAAAGGGTGCAGCTTACAAAATGATTAAAAAATGCACGAAGCATAAGCAACAGCAACTGTATTCTTAAAATTTCAAGATAATTCCTGAATATTCAAAAACCTGAAAATAATATCCTTGTATTTACATTAGGCAGTAAAGAACAACTTAACATAGAATGTATATTTAAACAATTATGAAGCTTAAGTTATATAGAATGCCAACCTTCAATGAATGCAAATATCATGAAGGCTTGACCTTAACTTCAAGCAAACAGCAATTGCAGACAAAGGTTTTCATTAATCTTAAAGATAAAGAAAAGCCTTCTAAATTTTCTGCAGCAGGCTAGATAATTAATCCCAAAAGATTAATTGTACCTCTCTCATAATTTTCTTCTTAAGTTACAATAAGAACTTTTTCAGTATTAATGATAGAATGGGTTTTTTTTTATACACAACCTTAAAAATTGATTAACATAAAGTGAAAAAAGTAAATCAAAAAATCTTCTTTAATATATTTCGATCTTGTTTTCAGAATTTAATGAAATCATAACAATTAAACAAAAATAAATTATAAAAATTTATATTTAAATCCACATTTTAGAGTGTTCATAGCATTCCAAATTGACTCAACTTCAAAACAAACTTCATTTGCAGTCGGCTGCATTTCATTTCCGGAATTTTTTGTAATTATCAACTTTTCATTTCCGACATTTTATAGTTTTCATTTCCGACATTTATCTGTTTTCATTTCCGACATTTTTTTCAAATACATATGTATAGTCTAGCTACCTTTAGTAACAGATTTGAAGACGTTACTTATGAAAAATATAAAGGATTAAATCATAAATAAATTATTGAAATCCAATTTCTGAGTTTTGTAAATGTTTGGTGCTGTCACTGACATTTAATTTAGTGCACGTGCACACTAAATGTGGTTAAAAGGTTTTATGCTTATTGAACTATTTTTTCCTAGGACAAGTGTTAAATGTATGCATAAGCTTTTTTTAAATCATTATTTTGGTAGACAAACTTTTAAATTCCAATTTCATTTATGTAGAAAACATTGAATTGCCGCACAGATAAATTCCGGAAATGAAAAAAAATATGTCGGAAATGAAAACAAAAAATGTCGGAAGTGAAATAAAAAAAAATGTCGGAAATGCTATGCATATTTCCGGAAATGAAATGCAGCGGATACCTTTGCAGACAGAGGTGGTAATTCATCTCAATGTGACAGATAAAGATAATGCTCTGGATTTTCTTCAGGAGGAAAGCTAATTAATCCCAAGGGACTCATAGCCAGCATTCAGTTTACAATGGGAACATCTTCAGCAGTTTTCCCTCTTTGCCAATGCATTCTTATATGAAGTTAAGGAATCTACCCCACCTCCCCAGCTCCAAACCAGGGGACAAGGAGAATCAAACTTAACATCAAAATATGTATATCTGCTTACTGGACTACCATACCAAATTTTTACCTGATTGGGCAACCATAAAAAAGTTGCCCATTCATTCTTATGCATAGTTAAGGAATCTACCCCACCAACCCAGCTCCAAACCAGAAGACATAGAGAACCAAACTTAGCATCAAAATATGTATTTCTGCCTACTGAACTACCATACCAAATTTGAACTTGATTGGGCAACCACCAAAAAAGCTATTAGAAAAAAATAGAAAATTTGTGGACGGAAGAGTGACAGACGGACAGACAGAGTGATTACTATAGGGCACCCACAAATCCCTGTGGGACCCTAATTAGTCTTAACAACTTACGGTAATCTATGCCAAATTAATTTTGAAAAGAAGGGCTAGCCATCAAATGACATACCGGTATGCTATAAACTGACCAGCAATTTTTCTGTCTAATCCCCAAAGGATACAGATATTAGGCAGCACTTGATCAGATAGCCTTCCTACATTAAACTCATTAATTAATCTTTAACTGGATGCTTGTCTATTCATTACTCCCTAAATATTAATGGATCTGCACTTTTTATCCTAAAACACTTTAAAACATATAAAATACTCCATGATTTCTTTTTAGATTTAATGCAAGACAGGTTTGATATTTAATTCATATGGACAAGTAGAAATGCTGATTAAACCCCACCCCATAAAATTAGTTTTTAATTAATTAATATTATATAATATCAGATTATTAGTATATTATGCAATATCAAATAAGTTTTAATTACTTTTCATCAAATTCATTTTAAAACTTAAGCTAGGAACAAGAGCTATTTTTTATCTATTTTAGCTAGGCTGGCTGTCCATTTGCTCAATATCCAAGGGAAATAGATAACACCAATGATCTACTAGTTACCTCCTCACACTAAACTCATTAATTTCTCTCTAATTTGACATGCAACTTTCTGCTATCAAAATTCTTCTTGACCAGTGCTTGATACTGTAAACGTCCTTATATTGACGAGTTGAAAAATTGACAATTTTTTGTTTACGAAAATTGACGAGTGTTAATCTTGACGAAATATTTAATCTAGAGTTTAAAATCTTTGAATTCACAGTGATACAAAGGCAGTGTTGGAATCACTAAAATATAATTTTTGCACAAACTATTTTTGTGTGTAAGATTTGATTAAATAAATTGCCCTCTTGTTATTTGATTTCATTATAAGCGGTCAAATGCCTGAGGTAACAAACAAGGTCAAGCACGGTGTGATGATTATATACGCTAAATTACGCTTGCAGTATTTGATACACTAATTTAGATTCAATGGTTTTTAAAAATGTGATTTTATATCACTATGTTTTCTTAACTAATTACAAAATAAATTAACAGTGACTTTGATGTCGTTGCCAAACGAAAAAGATGTTAAAAGTTTAGGGGTAAATTGTACAATGGTCAATGTCTGTTGTGTCTCTTTGAATATGATAAGAAGTTTGACAAGTGCAAATTTTGACGAGAAAAGAAGAATCTTCAATATAGTAAAAATTAGCACATCATCAAAATTTCCACGTTTACAGTAATTATGCACATGGGACAAACTGAATTCCTCTCATTAATATTGAAATTTGTTTAAGATTGAAGTAAAGTATATGATGAAAAAAAAATGTTTTTACTTGATTTAATACTTTTTAATAAGGATACAAATCTATTTTTTACATTTTTAGGATAATGAAATTTAAAATTTAAAAAACTTTTATTTAAATTTCACTAATTTAAAAATTAAAGGTAACATATTGACCTTGAAATAGGTCGTGACACACCTTCTACCTAAGATGTATACTTTTGCCAAGTTTGATAGATCTAGGTCTAATAGTTTTCTCGTTATGAGTGGGACAGGATTTTAGTTATGAGCCAGACAGGATTTTTCCAAATTTGGCCATAGCATCTTTATTAAAGTTCAGAGCAAACTACTACCAAAGAAGTATCGGTTGACAAAGTTTGATAATCCTTATAAGGCCTAATAGTATTGAAGTTATGAGCAGGACACGAAAAGACAGACTGACAGATAGACATGAAGCCTATGACATAATACGTCCTGTCTTAAGACGGGCATATAAAAATTAATAATTTAACGTTGCTGAAATTTGTGAAAAACAACAAAGCTCTAATAAAGATTATGTTAAAATACTGTGACAGAATGCTTTCTATGATTTTTTTAAGTTCTTCTATTTATTTTTAGAGTTTAAATCCTTCTTGAAATAGATATACTATTGAACACAACAAAATGTTGCTTTTCTGAATGTCAAAATTCCCAAGTGTGAAAAAAGTTATTGTTCTTTGTATAAATATGCTTGAAAATATGACAAGAAAAAAATTAATAAGGCAGTTCTCTTCAATTTTTAAAAATTTTTATTATACAATTAAAAGCATTGACCAAAATAAGATTTTTAAAGTTGTAAATCAGCAATTTTTAAATTATAAAATTGAATTTTACGATTTTTGCTTTTTTTTTAGAAAATTTTAATATTAAAACGCTTATATTGATTCCTTTTGAATATTTTTATATAAAACTTCTCAACACAGTATAACAGTGACTTACATAAACTTTCATATCATATAACCGACCGCCTATAAAAATTAATAATTTAACGTTGTGTGAAAAACAACAATTATCTAATATTATGACTCCAGAATGCTTTCTATGATTTTTTTGTTCTTCTATTTATTTTTAAACGAAATCCTTCTTGAAATAGATATACTATTGAAGAAATATTTGCTGAATAGAGTTATTGTTCTTTGTATAAATATGCGAAAATATGACATGAAAAAAATTAATAAGGCAGTTCTCTTCAATTTTTAAAATTTTTTATTATACAATTAAAAGCATTGACCAAAATAAGATTTTTAAAGTTGTAAATCAGCAATTTTAAATTATTCTATTTTCTTGTCAATTGAATATTATTAAAAAAAACTTATATTTATTCCTTTTGCTAAACATTTCATATATAAAAACTTCTCAACACATTGTATAAGTGTAGAAGAGCTTGTGCTACACTTGTGTGAAATAGCAATTGCATTCATACATGTAGCAGAAGTAGTTGCGTCTATAGTCTTATGAACGCAATTGCTGACTGCATGTTCATAATTGGAGAAAGCAGTGGATATGCAAATATAAATAAATAGCATCAATGCCATTGCTTTACCAAGCAAAAATGTCAATTTAACTTGTTTTAACACTGAAGGTTTTTCATAGTGGGAGAAAGCAGTGGATATGCAAATATAAATAAATAGCATTAATGCCAAATATGTTTTACCAAGCAACAATGTCAATTTAACTTGTTTTATAATTAACATTGAAGGTTTGATCCTGATATTTACAGTCTTCAGCTTTTTATGTCAAGTAATAACTGCCATATGATATATGATTTATAAAATATTTAACATACCAATGTTGCCAAGTATTCCATCATATCTAAATGACTTATCCAAATACACCAGTAGTTCTTCAATGTGTTGTGCCCATAATTTGTGATCCCCAGTGTAAGTTCTTGAAGTATCATTATCCTTTGTCTGAAATATTTCAATAATTTATTGTATACAGTGGACCCTCATTCATCCGGACGATTTGACTTCCAGTTCTCAGTGAAATCCGTTCATTTTTCATGAAAAATCAGTAAATGTTGATGAAATTGAATATGTTCCCAAGCATTAACCACTTTATTTTTTGTGTATAAAATAATTGGTTAAAAATCTCTGTCCAGAATTAAATTCGTGTCCGTTAATGAGTGGGAACAGTATTCATTTTTTATAAATAGTAAGTCCGGAAATGAAAATTATGCAACATTATTTTACGCTGATTTTACAGTCAGTATTTATGTAGGGAACAAATAATATTAACAGCTGTTTTAACATGTGAACACAAAAAAAATCATACAAGATAAAATCCACATATGCTTATAAATAATTATCTTTCAAGTTTATAAAATCCTTTTAATCTAGTGTCGGGAATTTCATTGATAGCATGGTTCAGAATGTACGTATATAGCGTTTTAATCCTTCCTCAATATATATGTGCATTTGATGGTGACCTGATAAAGGATACATACATATGTTTTTTAAATAATCTTTTAAGTTATGCTTTTATTCAAAAGTAGTGAAACTTTACAAGTATATAACTGCCCCTGCGAAATGATCAAGAATAATTCTTATTAATTATATTCTTGAATCAGCTCATGAATTGTTGAAGTTAAAATTGCATGGACACTCATGATTTCAAGGATTTTATTCATGAAAACCAAGTTCAAGAATATTCAAGAATTATTTGTTGTTCATGAACAAACTTGGATTTTTTAATTGCCTGCAAAATGATCAAGAATAATTCTTGAACTTTCAAGAAAACTTTATAAATTATATTCTTGAACCTTAATTCAAGAAAAGTTCATGAATGATATTAATAGGTTTAATGCATGAACTATTCATGAATAAAATGTAAAAAATATTTAGGAATGTTCATGAACTATTCATGAATGTTCTTGCTTTTTGTAAACAAAAATGTAATAAATTATGCAAAATGAAAAACTGTAAAAGAAACTATTTTAATAGTATCTTGAAAGATTTCACAGAATTATTTTTCCAATCATGGTAACAAAATATTTGTTCAAGTAAACAACTCTGATAAGTGATATCGATAATGAATAAATTTTGTAGTTCATTCCTAGTAAAATTATGAAAAAAATTAATTCAAACTCAACTCTTTGCAGAATCCTCAACTTACTTGGTCAAGAGGAGTGTGGGTTCCTTATTCAGCGTATTTCAGAGTGTATGCTTAAAATGCAATGATTTTTAGATGGTGTCACTTTTAGTTTAATCTCAGAGGCCTAAAAATAGAAAAAGGAAGCCATGGTGATAACACATGAATTAAATCTACGGTACGAAAGGGTGCAGAAATTGTTTCGATCAATTTGAAAACATAAACATATTATATCAAACTGAAGAAATTGATATGAACCTTTCTCTATCTCAACTAATAAAGTATTTTGATAATTTAAAACTAAAAATATTAACTGTAAATAACACTAGTAGACAAAGTACTATCCTGCATAATATTATGACTGTACACATCATCCATTGTTTACTTCCGGAAAATTTATTAGTTCGTACCTGATGAAATTCGGAAAAGTTCAGAAAGGTTTCCAGACTGAGCAATTATTAAAATTTCTCTTCAAATCAAATTAAATGAAAAATGTGAATGTATATATCTTTCATAGTTTTTTTTTTAGAATGTTAATGGAAAGATAAAAGTTGTTATTAAAACTCTACAAAAAAATCACATTTGTGAAATCTAGCATGAAGATTATTTTGACCCCGTCTTTCAGTACTGTCTCAGTACTTTGATTAATCCAAGTCTCACTGTCTGGCAGAAAAGTGTGTTTAGCAATTAGGGCATCAGCTAAAAGGGCTTTCAAGGGTTTTGAGAAGAAGTGGTCAAATAAAAATTAATAAAGTGCCACGCCACAGCATGATAAGCAGGTCAAAAAATTACAATTACAATGTATCTTCAGGGCTCAACAGTAACTTTAAAACTAGATGCTGTCATGAGACAGTAATACCCGCACTTAGGTGTTTGCCTCTAAATACACGCTCCTACATATTGGGCGGCTTTCCAAGGAAATAGTCAAAATAATTCTATAATTTACATGTATTAATCAAATTGATTATGAAATTCTCAGACCCTGTGATGACCTATAACTCAAAACCTCTTATATTTATTTTGTACATGCTTAATTCATTATATACCAGTCTGAATTTTATTAATGATGAAAATTCATGCACGGATCTGTCGGGGGGGGGGGGGTCCCCCTGAATTTACAAGGTTAAAAAATGTATACACAAAAAGTTCATAAACATGAAATGTGGAAGTAGGTATGAAAAGACAAACATAATTTGCGGCAATAGAAGTCGCCACTACCCCCACCCCACCTCCACGATATAGGTTTTTGACGTTTGGGTGAGATTTACTTTAGGGTTTTTTTTGGTTGTCCATTTCTGGGATAGGATTTTTTTTGATGAGGTGGACCCCCCCCCCCCCCCCCCCCGGAAAAAAATTCTGGTATCCGCGCATAAATTTAGTTAGATTTTGATAAAACTTGCCATTATCTCCCCTTGGAAAAGAGCGTGGCCCTTCATTTGAAAAAAAATTGAATCCCCTTACCCGAGGATACTTTGTAGCAATTTTGGTTGAAATTGGCCCTGGTTTTCGAGAAAAAGATTAAAATGTGAAAAGTTTACAACGACAACATGGACAATGACAACAACAACAAAAACAACGACAGACAACAGACAAATTTTTATAAGAAAAGCTCACTTTTAAGCCATTGGCTCAGATGAGCTAAAAATGAAAAACATTTTACAGATTCATTTTAGCTAAGTAAATATATTATCATGATTATGCATCTCGTAATTTATTTAGGGAAAGAACATTCTGATAAACAATCTGTTTAATGATTAAAAGGGATTATTTTGAAGAGGAACATTTGTGTTATACAGAAAAAGTCATTTAGTACGACTTCACGGATACTGCAAATTTACTAATATTTATCGAAGTTATCTTGTTTCCCGAGTTTTATAAATATACTGGAATTAAAGGCAAAGAATTATGCACCAAACAAAGATTTAAAACAGAAAGGGTAATTTTGACCATGACGTAGAAACTTCGACCAAGGTCACTGCACATCCACTGGAACTCTGTGAGTGAAGTATAAATAGCTAGAGAGGAGATTTACTCCGGACTAGGATTTTTCATATAATGCTGCTATGACCTTGACCTAGAAACCTGGTTTAAGGTCACTGCACATCGGTTACCCAAAGACACTCTCTAGTGAAGTATGAGGCAGTAAGGGCCAAGAAGAGAGAAGATATGCTTCGGACAAGGATTTTACATATAATTCACTTATGACCTTGAACTTTAGTATGAGGCAGTAAGGGCCAAGAAGAGAGAAGATATGCTTCTGACAAGGATTTTACATATAATTCACTTATGACCTTGAACTTTAACCTAAAAACCTGGTTCAAGGTCACTGCGTATCGGTTACCCAAAGGCACTCTGTAGGTGGAGGAAAGAGAAGAAATGCTTCGGACAAGGTTTTTTTATATAATTCAGCTATAAACTTGACCTTTAACCAGGAAACCTGGTTCAAGGTCACTGCACATTGGTTACTCAAAGGGCACTCTGTGGGTGAAGTATGAGCCAAATTGGGCCAAGAAGAGAGAAGATATGCTCCAGACAAGGATTTTTCATATAATTCTGTTATCACCTTGACCTTTAACCTAGAAACCTGGTTCAAGGTCACTGCAAACCAGTTACCAATAGGCATTCTGTGGGTGAAGTATTAGCCATATTGGGCCAAGGAGAGAAAAGATATGCTTCGGACAAGGATTTTTCATATAATTTAGCTTTGACCTTGACCTTTAACCTAAAAACCTGGTCCAAGGTCACTGCGCATTGATTATCCAAAGGCACTCTGTGGGTGAAGTATGAGCCAGATTGGGCGAAGGAGAGAGAAGAAATGCTTCGGACAAGGTTTTTTCATATAATTCAGCTATGAACTTGACCTTTAACCTAGAAACCTGGTTAAAAGTAACTGCACACCTTTTCCCAAAGGTTTTTGAACGTTTGGGCCAGATTGGGTGAATGAGAGAGAAGATATGCTCTGGGAAGGATTTTTAATATAATTCAGCTATGACCTTGGCCTTTGACCCTGAAACCTGGTTCAAGGTCACTGCACATCGGTTAAAAAGGCACTCTGTGGGTTAAGTATGAAGATTAGGAGAGAGAAGATATGCCCCAGACAAGATATCCCCTTGGAGACTGATCACTATGGCCCTTACATATATGCATATGTAAAAAGTTTAAGAAGAGTTAGAAGTCTTAAGTCAGAGTTAGAGATAGAGTTCATGTTAGTTTGAGTTAGGAAATGCAGCTAGCAGACTGTAATAGATGTTTAAATATACTGAAAGGTAAAAGAAACACACAAGAACATGATATGGTTAAATTTTCTGACTATGTGACCGAAACTACAACATGGACAATGACAACTTGGAAAAACAACATATCAATCAGAAATGAAAGTTTACGGGGGACAAATTTTTACCCCCCAATCATGATTTGAACAAACTTGAAGCTCACTTTTAATATCACTAATCATGCTACTTGAAAAGGTGATTTTAAAAGGTTTCCCTATAAATCCCTATGTAAAAACATTTTACAGATTCATGATTTAGCTAAGAAATACTTATTACATGACCTGAGGATGATTCCACATGAGTTTATCTTTCCTGGCCCAGTGGTTCTTGAGAAGAAGATTTGATTCAAATTTTTTATATATTCCTATGTAAAACTTTGGTTGGCCATTTTGGCCCCACCCTAGAGGTCAACATTTGAACAAACTTGAATACAGAAAAAGATGATTCCACATGAGTTTCATCTTTCCTGGCCCAGTGGTTCTGCAAAAGAAGATTTTTCAAGATTTTTCCTACATATTTTATGTAAATATACTGGATTTTGGCCCCAAAGGCAATGAATTATGAACAAACTTAAATCTACACTAACAGAGGATAATTCCACATGACCATCTTTCCTGGCCCAGTGGTTCTTGAGAAGAAGATTTTTCAAGATTTTTCCTATATATTCCTGCACATCCACTAGCCCTGGGGGTCATGATTTGAAGAAACTTGAATCTACACTACCTGAGGATGATTCCACATGAGTTTCATCTTTCCTGGCCCAGTGGTTCTTGAGAGGAAGATTTTTCAAGATTTTTGCTATATATTCCTATGTAAAACTGGTTTAAGGTCACTAGCACGGGGGTCATACCCAACAAACTTAAATCTCACTAGTGAGTATGATTCCACATAAGTTTCATCAAGAAGAGCCCAGTGGTTCTTGACAAGAAGATTTTTAAACATTTTTCCTATATATTTCTATGTAAAACTTGGGTTGGCCATTTTGGCCCCACCCTAGCCCCAGGGGTCATGAAGAGACAAACTTGAATCTACACTACCTGAGGATTTTACATGAGTTTCATCTTTCCTATGGTTCTTGAGAAGAAGATTTTTCAAGATTTTTCCTATACATGTATATTCATATGTAAAACTTGGGTTGGCCATTTTGGCCCCACTAGCCCCGGGGTCATGATTTGAACAAACTTGAATCTACACTACCTGAGGATGATTCCACAAGAGAAGCCCAGTGGTTCTTGAGAAGAAGATTTTTCAAGATTTTTCCTATGATATTCCTATGTAAAACTTGGGTCGGCCATTTTGGCCCCATCCTAGCCCTGGGGGTCATGATTTGAACAAACTTGAATCACACTACCTGAGGATGATTCCACATGAGTTTCATCTTTCCTGGCCCAGTGGTTCTTGAGAAGAAGATTTTTCCTATATATTCCTATGTTAAACTTGGGGGCCAGCCCCAAGAGAGATGATTTGAACAAACTATACACTACCTGAGAATGATTCCACATGAGTTTCATCTTTTCATGGCACAGTGGTTCTTGAGAAGAAATTTTTAAAGATTTTTCCTATGTATTTCTATGCAAACCGGCCATTTTGGCCCCAATAGGCATGTTTGAAGTACTTGAATCTACACTACCTGAGAATGATTCCACATGAGTTTCATCTTTCCTGGCCCAGTGGTTCTTGAGAAGAAGATTTTGACAAGATTTTTCCTATATATTTCTATGTAAAACTTGACCTTTAACCTAAAAACCTTAAAGGTCATGACTGAACAAACTTGAATCCAAAGGACTCTGTGGGTGAAGTCCACATGAGTTTCATCTTTCCAGCCCAGTGGTTCTTGAGAGAGAAGATTTTTCGGACAAGATTTTTCCTACATATTTCTATGTAAAACTTTAACATTTTGGCCCCAACCTGGTGATTTGAACAAACTTGAATCTACACTACCTGAGGATGATTCCCAATGGTTTCACTCTTTCCTGAAGGCCCAGTATTCTTGAGAGAGAAGATTTTTTGACAATGCCATTAATTTTTCTATAATTCATAATGATCTCCCCTTGGAAAAGGGCGTGCCCTAGATTTGAACAAACTTGAAGGTCCCCTTTACCCAAGGATGCTTTGTGGCAAGTTTGGTTGAAATTGGCCCAGCTGAGAAGAAGTCGAAAATGTGAAAAGTTTACGGACAGACAGACAGACAGACGGACAGACAGACAGACAGACGGACAGACGGACGCCGGACAAAATGTGATCAGAAAAGCTCATTTGAGCCTTCGGCTCAGGTGAGCTAAAAATTGGTGAGATGTTTATTTTGGTCACTTTGCACTAAAATCACTAGACAAAACTACTCAACCATGAAATGTATTGCATCACGTAGGGGAAATGATTAAAAGTCAAAAACACATGCATGCTGATGATGATAATTTTGTAATAAAATTTTATAGACTGAAGTACAATACTATGCATTAGAATTAAAGACATCCTTTTTGCATATTTGCAGTCAGTACATGTATAAATTTCTTGCAATCGTGGTATGGCTGACGGAATCTACTGTGGGTTTAGTAATTGAGTTCAACTGATATTTATACAGCAGACAAACATAATCACTTTTTTCACCCTAAACTGACAGAAACTCTATGCTCTAATTTGGGCCGCGAGCTTGGTCAGCTTACATTGATTTTACTCTCAAATGCACACGTACGAGTTGTTTGTGTAATGTTTTTAGCATGTTTACGCTAGGAAAATGTGGTATTATTGTTTTACAAACAGCGTGACAGTTTGCTTTATAGGGCGTGCTAAACTTTTGTATGCCGATCATCATTTTACTCATCGATTGGATGTTTGATTCAATGGAATCAAAAATACTTTGCATATGAAACAGAGAACCCGACAATACCACTGACAATACTGACCAATCGTATTGAATCACATGTTTACTAGCATGCAGTAAACAACAGTTACACGTGGACGGACAAAGCAAGTTTTACAACCTACAATGACGATATTGATAGCTGCATAGTACAACAGCATTCTATTCTATTCTTTGAATTTTCTTGTACGTATATAAAACCATGCAGTCAAATCATACCAAATACAATAAATGCTTTTTTGAGGACAGAGAACGGGCTTTGACTGACCACGTGTTGCTGGTGAGTACAAATGCCGCACTGGTAAACAATCATTCAATGTGATTGGCCAGTATTCTCAGGATATTGTTGAATTCTGAGTTTCATATGCAAATTAGTATTGATTCCATTGAAATAAAGCATCCAATCACTGAGTAAAATGAAAATCAGGTCACACAATTTTAGCACGCCCTATCTAGTAAACTGTCACGCTGTTTGTAAAACAATAATAATATTTGTCGATACTTTTTTACAAAATATTCACAAGTACCAAACCTGAAAGGCTTCAATGGCGTCTAACAAGAAAAACAATTTCAAAAGATCTGCAAATAGGTGAAGCAAGTGACTCCTTTAACATAATAATACAATTAAATAAATTGTCTTAACACAAATACAGTATAGGGCCTGATAACGTTGTGTCCTGGTCCGAATGAGTCAGGGTTCGGATTGACCAGACATCGTCAAAAATGTCCATCCTCTAGATCAATCTAATTTCTTTTCAGTCAATCGAAAACATACGAAGGGTTTCATAAATTATTTTAATTAATTGCCATTGTCAGTGTTGTTCTGTTGTATAGTGATTGCATCTTAACTACAACCATGACTCTCTAATGTTACAAGTACGATCGACTTACGATAGGGTGAGGTAAACAACTGAACAAATGGAAATAAATACAGTAATACTGGCATTACCATGATTACTGGTCAATATCGTAAGTTGTTCGGCTAAAATTGGATTGAAGATCGTAAAAGTAATGCTAAGATTAAGAAATTCAATCTTTATAGTCTTGTTGTATTCGTGTTTATTTTGTAATTATTTTACCATCTTTGAGACTGTTTGTATTACAGTAATCGCGGTCCCAAAATGTGATTCATGTCATTCGACGCACCCTCTCAGTAGAAATTCATCCGCAACAACCATAATGTTTTTCTTGCGTAAAAATTAAACATAATATCGTTGTGTTGTAGTAGTATTAATTGAAAATACAATTGATTTGATTTTGTTATTCAAGCTTTTATTCATTGTGAAGGTTTTAAAAGAAATTGGTTTACAGCTGTTGCTATTTTCTATTGCGGATGCATCCACTGACACATGCGGTCGCGTAAACCTGACTCCTGACTGATCCCTATATGACGATCGGGCAAGCCCGACGCCATAAAAATGTCATTTGCGCAAATCATAAAAATGAATTTAAAGGTTTTCTTGAACATTATCTAAAAGTGTTGAATGTCGGATTCTATTCTTTGATGAATGAATAAAAGATGCTGCGTTTACGCGCGCTTTTCTCTTCGGCTGAGGTATCTATGGACGAGTTCATCGGTTACACTGAAGGGTGACACAGGATGACCTTTCGATAACTCTGCCAATTTTGATAGTGATTTTAATTGCACATGTACTAAAATTATGATCAATTCTACCCTTGTGAAGTCCATTATGGTCTCGTTATTTAAAAAAAAAAAACAAATTTGCTATATCAATACTACAACTTGTTTCTGAATTGTACGGATGATTCTAATATTGGAAAGGTACACACGTACTACGAGGATTTTTTTAGGCCCCATCTCCCCCTCCACTTTGAAGTAATTGCAATTGTTACATGTATACGGGCCTATATCAAGTTATTCTAATTGCTTACAAGTTTAGCTTTTAAAAAAAGCTTGAGTCAGCCAGTGGATTTTTCTTCTCTCTGATAATGTTTTAAAGAATCATAGAGAACTGAAAAAAATGCCTTCAAAAAATTTTTTTACTTTTTGCCACAATCCAGATTATCAGATCATAGCTAGTTTATGAAAAACAAGCCAATTTACGGATAAAAAAACATGCGCAGATTGGGGGGGGGGGGGGGGGGGTTCCAGGACAGGGCCATAGGGAGTTGTATGGTTTATGTATGACATTTAATTGCAAAAACTCAAAACCTTCTTGAGATATTGACTGGAAATGAAAGTTTAACACAGAGTCACACAGAAGTATGAATTTATGACATTGACGTTTGAACCTCAAAATGCACAGGGGTATTCCTTTTGCCATATATATATATGGTCATAGGGAGTTAATTGTGGTATAAAATTTCATTGCAAAAGCTCATTGGCTTATAGAGATATTACGTGAAAACAAGTGTTTAAATAGACAGAATTTCTGAATTTAATACTTTGACCTTTGACCTCAAAATCAAGAGGGTCTTCTAATGGCCATATATGGTGTAAATAGTTGTGTAAAATTTCACTGCAAAAGATCAAAGACTTCATGCAATATTGCCGGGAAGTGAAAGTGTTACAGACAGAAAGAACTATAGATGGACGGACAGACAGACTGAAATTGATATTCTCTAGTTTCAGCGGGGGGCAACAAACGAGCAAGCTGAGTCAGGTTGTGTTCTTTCCGAAGTATCTGTTGTATGACTTAACAAGTCTGTCCGCTATTTAGCATCGGGATCGAAATGATTTGTAGTAAAAACAAAAGTAAAAGCAGTAAAAACTAAAAAGTTAAAAATATGTAATAAAGCAATGTTTGTGCTGTAGATTTAAATACACAAGTAAAATACCTTCAAAATATTTTATAAAAGAGCTTCAATTTTCGCGTCAAACACTAAATTCATCCAACATTATAAAGTGTATGCTTCGCTGCGTAGAACACATGATCAGGTGCGAACCAGTTAAATTACTGCAAACCAGTAAACTGTTTGAATTTATTTTACCTTCTATACAAAATAAGCATCAGGAAATTCCTTTTTGAGTTAAAGTTACAGATTACTTTGGTGTTGTATAGGGATTTGTTGGTTTACAATCTATAGTGATTTAACTGTAATAAAATTAGCAGGAGTAATTTACTGCAGAACCACTCCCAGAATTCCAGGTCACGCAAACGCACTGGAAATTCTTCGTACTATAACTAATCAGCCCGCGGGCTGACTAAAAATCAGAAAAATTTGCGATGTTGTTTAAATTAGCAAATATAAACATGGCACAGTAAATTGTAAGTGAAAGTGACATTTCCAATTCTCATGAAAATCGTAAATGAAGCAACTATGAGTTTTGCATGAATTGATACATAACTTATAATTGCATTGTACCAAATGCATTCCTTTTATTTCCTCGAATAAAAAGAATATGACATGATTTTAGGGGTACATGATGGTAACTAAATACATGCTGTTTTAAACGGAGGAGCCCCTAAAATATATACATTCCGAGCTTTCAGAATACGAGAAAAAAAATGAATAATTAGAATTTTTTAAACAAATGCAAAATTGTTTAGACTGAGAGAGCCATGTAGTTGCCAAAAAATATTCCAAGCCATTCTTTCTTGTTTATCGGACTAAAAGAGATAATTAAATTTCCTCTCATCCCGATACGTAACCCCCCTTCCCTAAAATGAAACAGTGTTTTCCTTCAGAGTCGAGAATGTCAGTTGGTTCGTTTGTTCAGGTACATACAGGTCAGGACTGGTGTTGAAATCCATGATTAATCCATAACCTATTATAATGTAAACCAACAGTTATACGCAACATTTTTTTTATTCACAGGTCATCATATAAATGAAAAAAAGATTAGTATGCGTCACTAAACTTTCATATATATAAATTTCTAAAAGTTGTGCCAATTAGAGTGTTCCTTCGAGCATCGAAGTGTGTACATGTATTAGTTTCTTTGGGTAAGGGGAGGTTCCAGTTTTTACTGCGTTGGATTTCCGGAATTTTACATTGCTTTTTTCGACACTTCATAATTTTTTTCTAACATTAATTATTTTCATTCTGGATTTTTACTCTATATTTCAAGCAATTTAAAGTTAACAAAGAAGATGGAATCATCATTTTAATAGAATATATTTGGTTAAATTAACACAAGTGAACTTGTGATGAAAATTTATTAAACGCAAAACAAACAATAAAAAGTTAAAGTTTGTATTTTGAAAAATAAATCAAATTAAATCACAGAAAACAAAGACAGGTTGAAAAGCTCACACACAGACACACACACAAACGTTTTGGAAACTGCCCGAAGGACAAGTGGAAATAAAAGTTAATGTCTAACTATTGGACAGTCCAGAGTAAAACTGTATTTCTTGATGATGGAGTGAGTGTCCAGTACATGTTCACTTCCTGGATAGTCCACGGCGGATTTAAAAACTCTCTCACACAACATACGGGATTCACTCAAATTTCAATTAACACATTGTCACTGAGTGACAAATTCCTTTTTGACTATTAAAATTCAAATTGATAGGTTAATAATTAACTTAAGCATTTGTCAAAAATAAGGATTAAAAATAATTATTTTCATAAAATTATATTTTGTTTAAACAATATAAATCACTAGCAGTGCAAAGACAGACTATAAAAAAAATCAGAAGTGGAATCAGGCGAATTTTATTAAATCCTTTCAGAGCTCCAGATAAGGTGCGTATTTGCAGAAATACGCATATATTTTTACAAAATACGCATTGAAAATTAAAATAGAGCGTACAATTATGCATTAACAATCATAGACACGCATTACACCAAGAAAGTTAGTACTGTGTACAACAAGTTGAAGAATACAGGAATGACTTAATAATAAGAATAAAGGTTAACTCAGTGTTTGATTTTTCTCAAAACGAAGTACAGATTTAAAAGCCTTTAGTGACCAGGAATATTCCATTTGGGGAGGAAGAATCGGAGATTTAGATTAAAATCAATTTCTATGTAGAAAGACTATGCATTAGGCATTACTTTTTTTATTATGGGTTCATAGCCAGTTTCTCTCTCAACTTGCAATCTTTTTGCTGAAAATCAAAATTTGCATTGATTTGAAAATCAGGAAGTAAATACACTTTGGGGTAAAAAATTATCTGGAGCTATGACCTTTTATGGCACCAGCAACCCCGTAACAAGACAGTTATTATGTATATATGTTCTCATCGAAATGACTGGTCTCCGCGTCTTGAACCTCCAAGAATATGTACATTTGTATTGCATGTTCTTGAATAATATGTATTAATAAGTCTTTAAGGAAATCTATCTCATGTAGGAAACCTGATTTATTTCAGGAATCACTGTTTAGTTAGGAGAGTATGCCAGGGGATCAACAATAAAGGGAAACATGGGATAATTTGCATAACGGGGGAAGCCCAGAGTATTTTAAGGCCTCCTGAGCTCCTGACCTATCGCCCTGCCTAATTTACATTCCGACAGAATTATCAAGAAATTAACTCCTCCTAACTCTCAAAGAGTTATCACAGAGAACAAAATTAGAAATGGAAATATATTCTATTGTTATACCTTTAGAAATTTGTTCCTATACAATTCTATACAAAAAAGTCTAACATTTTTAATGTTTTGCTGAGCGGGCATAAATAAATCTATGTTGGACCGCTGAGTGAGATGTTGGACCGCTCGGAGAGATGTTGGACCGCTTACATCAAAGAGTGGGCGGAGCTTTATCTCATTTTCATTCTCTGGTGTTAAACAGTGATAGATTGATTGATTGATTGTATATTGTTTAACGTCCCTCTTGAGAATTTTTCACTCAATGACATATGGAGACGTCACCGATGCCGGTGAAAGGCTTTCAAATTTAGACCTATACTCGGCACTCAGTGCCATTAAGCAGTGAGGGATCTTTATCGTGCCAACGCCTACTGTGACACAGAACATACGTTTTTAAGGTCATATCTGAAAGACCCGTGACTTTCACTTCTAATGCCGAGCGCTTGGCGAATGAACAGTCACTACCTTTGTTTACGTCTTAGGTATGACGCGGCGCATCACGGAATTAAGTACAAAATACATGTAAATATATATATTAAAAAATGAAAAAAATTGAAAGGTATAACAAAACATTTATTGACAAAGTTCTCGGGCAAAATGCGTTTTGTCGAACCCTCGAACCAAACTGTCTGCCTTTGGCCTAACGGCCTCAGGCAGACAGTTTGGTTCTTGGGTCCGACAAAACGCGTGTTGCCCTCGAACTCAGTCAATAAATGTATAATATTTTCTTTTTTTTTTTTTTAAATTATTCGTACTTCTCAATCTATCATGTTCAAATAACATTTATTATTTTTTACATTAAACATTAAACCTTATTTGTCAGCCCGTCTGTCCATCTGTCACGAGAACTTTAAACTTGATAATAACTATTGAATTAGTTGAAATAGGACTTTGATATTTCACATATGCATTATTTGTGACATCTGATTTTCATGACCTTGATCTGGGAGCTTGACCCACTTAAAAAAAAAGAACATTACTTTAAATTGACCATAACTTTTGAAAACTTCCATTTTATAAAAATATGACAACAACTTTTAAAATTCACTCATTTTTTACCCTTTGACCTGCTTTTCAAAAACATTAACAATACTCATATCTTTTGAATGAGAAGAGATAGGGCTTTTATTTTATCCCTGTAAATTACCTATGACAAATCTTTTCTAAACATACCCTGACTTTTGACAACTTGACCTTGAGGCCTGATCATAACTTTTTAATGAGGAGAAATAGGGCTTTCATATCACACAAACATCACAATGTAACCTGTGATAAAATCATATCAAATACTAGTACATGTATATCATGAACTTTGACCTTGAAGTTTATCCGGCTTTTCCAAAATTTAAACATTGCTTAAAATTGACCATAACTTTTTACACATATATATATAAGCTGTGACATTAGGCCTATCTTAAAAAAATGTGTGGCTTAAATCATGGAGAGTGTGTTACGGCCTTGAATCAAGGTCATTTAGGATAAGATAATTTGACTGGATGCATTGTTTGAAAAAAAACGTGTGAATTTGTCAATACAGTACCACACAAATGGGATATACTCATCACCAGCTTGTGTCATGGTGTGATCCAAGGTCATTTTGACAAGGTCAAGGTCGCAAACATTCCTTTACTATTATTCTTTAAATAGCAGTCTATGCGAAAGTTTTTTCAACCACACAGGACATTCGGTCCTATGTAGCCAATCAACACACAGGACCGAATCAAATTTTGTCAGACCGAAAAACCTAATGTAAACAAACGAAACACACGAAAATTAGTGATGGAAAATGATTACCAGTTATAATCGATTAATAATCATAGAAGTTAAACTTATTAAACTTATTCAAATTTCAGTCAGGTTTTTACAAAATAAAATCATTTACGTAATTACATATAATATTCAAAAATGTTTATTAAAAAAGTGGAAAATAATATTTCATTACTTTACACAAAATCAATATATTGAAACAGAATGGGAAAATATTTCTTTAAAAATTCCAGTCAATGGGTATATTACTTATATTAGTCCCACCTTTCATTACATTTATTTATTTCTTGGGATTACAAGTTTTAAAGTAGTTATCCAGACTATACCCGGTACTTGTTATTCTTGATTAAAGTAATGATTACTACATATTGTCTACACTTAAAAAATGTTTTCCTTTGTGTAGTAAAACATCGTATTATTGTCCGTTTCCTGTTAATCACTATGTACTTAGTTAGTTTATTTGATACCTAGGAGCAGAGAAGAAGATTTTGAAAGAATTCATGTATTTTCACTTTATGAACAATAACATGTTTTAAGCCAGATGCTATATGGCATTCACAATTTTGAAAGAGCACCATTGATCATCATAACAATAAACTTAACAGTCGCTTACCTTGGTTACTGAATACCCATATGCAAGGTAGGGGGGCAAAAATGCACTCCAACAAATCAGTTATATTCATCAATAATCAGTAGTGCCCCTAAAACTCTGACACAAACCCCTGACCCTAGGTTGCACAAATTTTTATTTAATACCTTGTGTTCAAAAGGCACCCTTAAAATTGCCTATCAAAAAGTAAATAAATGTTTTATAAATACAAAGGACCAGATGGCAAACAATTAATTCATTTCCAGTATATAAGTAGAGCCCCCCACCCCCCTACCCCCACCCCTGACCCTGGGGCCTTGAAATTCACAATTCTGCAAGATTAGGGCCCTTGCTCATCATAACTACCTGGTATATAGGTAGTTCATCTGCTTCATACCCAGAGACAGAGAAGAAAATTTTCAAAGATTTAATGTATTTTTACTAATCAATAGAGCCCCACCCTAACACCAGAACCCCTGACCCTGGGCCATAAAATTCACATTTTTTGTAGAGGCACTCTTGCTCATCATAACTATGCACTTAGTTGGTTTATTCAATACCTAGGAGCAGAAAAGAAGATTTTCAAAGAATTCATGTAATTTAAATATATAATCAATACTCCAACTAAATCAGTTATATTCATCAATAATCCCCCCCCCCCCACACACACCAGAACCCTTGATCCATTGATGTTTTTACCTGGTTTCTATTATTATTTTTTTCGAAATGACACTGATATTTAATCTTTAATTATTAAACATAAAGGCAATGTCACCAAATAAAATTATTGAAATATGTAAATACTTGCACTTGTAGGGCCATAAAATCTCTTTATGACTGGCCTATAAGTCGGACATAGAGTTTTAGACCAATATTTAACTCCCACAATTTTGGTTAGAGGCACACTTGCTCATCATAACTTTGCACTTAGTTAGTTAATATTTAATACAGAGAGGAAAATTTTTAAAGATTTAATGTAGGAGCAGAGAAGAAGATTTTCAAGGAATTTCATGTATTTTCACTATATAATCAATAGAACTATATAATCAATAGAGCCCCCCCCCCCCCCCACACACACACACCAGAACCCTTGACCCTGGGGCCATAAAATTCACAATTTTGGTTGAGGCACTCTTGCTCATCATAACTATGTACTTAGTTAGTTTATTTGATACCTAGGAGCAGAGAAGAAGATTTTCAAAGAATTCATGTATTTTCACTTTATGAACAATAACCCCACACACACCCCCAGAACCATTGATGATGGGGCCATAAAATTCACAATCTTTGTAGAGGCACTCTTGCTCATCATAACTGGGGCCATAAAATTCAAAATTTTGTTGAGGCTCATCATAACTAGCTCTTAGTAAGTTTATTTAATACCTAGGAGCAGAGAAGAAGATTTTCAAAGAATTCATGTAATTTCACTGTATAATCAATAGAGCCCCCCCCCCAACACCAGAACCCCTTGACCCTGGGGCCATAAAATTCACAATTTTTGTAGAGGCACTCTTGCTCATCATAACTATGCACTTAGTTAGTTTATTTAATACCTAGGAGCAGAGAAGAAGATTTTCAAAGAATTCATGTAATTTCACTATATAATCAATAGAGCCCCCCCCCCCCCCAACACCAGAACCCTTGACCCTGTGGCCATAAAATTCACAATTGTTGTAGAGGTACTCTTGCTCATCATCATTATGTATTTAGTTTATTTAATATCCAGGATCAGAAAAGAAGATTTTCAAAGACTTAATGTATTTTCACTATACAATCAAAAGAGCCCCCCCCCCCAACACCAGAAGAACCCTTGACCCTGGGGCCATAAAATTCACAATTTTGTAGAGGCACTCTTGCTCATCATAACTATGTACTTAGTTGGTTTATAAATGCACTATAGTTAGTTTATATAATACCCTAGGGGCAGAGAAGAAGATTTTCAAAGAAAAATGTAATGTTTTCACTGTATAATCAATAGAGCCCCCCCCCCCCCCCCAACACAAGAACCCTTGACCCTGGGGCCATAAAATTCACAATTTTGGTAGTAGAGGCACTCTTGCTCATCATTAATATTTCCTTACTTGGTTTATTTAATACTCAGGGGCAGAGAAAAAGATTTTCAAAGAATTCATGTAATTTCACTATATAATCAATAGAGCCCCCCCCCCCCCTCAACACCAGAACCCTTGACCCTGGGGCCATAAAATTCACAATTGATGTAGAGGCACTCTTGCTCATCATAACTATGCACTTAGTTAGTTTATATAATACCTAGGAGCAGAGAAGAAGATTTTCAAAGTATTCATGTAATTTCACTATATAATCAATAACACACCAGAACCCACCCTGGGGCCATAAAATTCACAATTGTTGTAGAAGCAATGCTCATCATAACTATGCACTTAGTTAGTTTATTTAATACCTAGGAGCAGAGAAGAATATTTTCAAAGAATTCATGTAATTTCACTATATAATACTCATCTACCAGAACCCTTACCCTGGGGCCATAAAATTCACAATTTTGGTAGTAGAGGCACTCTTGCTCATCATTACTATTTACTTACTTGGTTTATTTAATACTCACAGAAGATTTTCAAAGAATATCATGTATTTTTACTATATAACTTCAATAATCTCCCCAACACCAGAACCTCTGTCACCCTGGGGCCATAAAATTCACAAATTTGGTAGAGGCCTCTTGCTCATCCTATGTAAGTTGTTTTATTTAAACCAAGGAGCAGAGAAGAAGATTTTCAAAGAAATAATGCATTTTCACTATATAATTTTATTTACCAGAAATCAATTTACAGGCCATGAATTTCAAAGTTTTGGTAGAGGACTCAATGCTGATTACAATCATGCAAATAGTTTTGAATGCTTGATGTCCAGGAGTAAAGATGTCTACTTTTTAAAGATTTCATTAATTTCAGTGGTTCTACACCATTGCCTACCACTATATGCCCCAGGGGGACTATTATAAACGAAATTCACAATCTGTTTGTTGATTACCGATGCTCTTGTGCCAAATTTGGTTGATCAGAATTAAGCGAAGAAATTAAAACAGTATTTAAACACGTGAAAAAAATCGAGGCGGGGGTATAAAATCACCGGGGCGGGCGGGGATTTGGGAATCTTAGGAATTTTTCAATTTTATTATGGCCTTATTCAAATTCAGCTCCACGACTTTCAAAATTTGTATGTATATTTGATATTTTCTTCATTTAGCCACTCTTGAAATCTCCTTGAATTGAATGATCTTTGATATGCAAAATAAATACTCCAATTCTCCAGATTTAGCTGCTCTTAGAATTCAAGTCTTCTTGACTTTTAATTGAAATGAACATTTTAATTTTGTTTTTTCGTTTGGTTTAGTCACTCTTAAAATATATCTGACTTCAAATTGATATGTACATGTAATATTACATTTCTTTCAATTTAGCTCTTGTAATTCATTTACCTGACTTTCATTGATAAATTTATGCACACTTAATATTTCAATTCCTTTTGGTTTTTTGACAGAAGACTAAAAATCTATCACAATGGCATGGTATATTAATCGTTTACATAATCTTTCTACTTTTAATAAACATGTATATTTGATTTTTCAGTCTCTTGATTCACATTTATGACAACATTTCACATTTTATTTATGAACAACACCTGATTTAATCTTTTTCTGGTTTTTGGGGGGAGGTTTTTATTTTTTACTGTCTATCAGCATCTGATGGTAAGACACAGCTGGATATAGTAAAGGAACTCTCTCTCCAGAGTAGTGCCGACAGTTAACGAGATAAGAATCACAGGCATGTTAAAGTGACCTTTATTGACTTACTGTATAAAAAGCTTGCTGTGATACAGATCTAAATTGTGGAAGGCAGTGGTTCTTTTATTGTTTTCACATGAAGTAATAACATGATTTACATATGAAAATATGTTATCAAATGATACAGCTCATTTCTTAAAGCCATATGTGGTGTAACTGATCAAAAAAATATTTTTGAAAAATACAAAATTAAGGAAAGAAACATATTTAATACAAACAAGCGGCCATGGGCCACATGCTCACCTGAGTAACTTGGGTGATGCAGATCTTTTAAAAAGATTTGATCTATATATATATATATATATATATTTCTATGTAAAATTTGGAACCCCTTTTGTGGCCCCGCCCTACCCCCGGGGGTCATGATTTTAACAATTTAATATCTACACTACCCAAGGATGCTTCCATAAAAGTTTCAGTTTTCCTGGCCCAGTAGTTCTTGAGAAGAAGATTTTTAAAGATTTGTTTTATATATTTCTATGTAAAATTTGGATTCCCTATTGTAGTTCGGGGGTCATGATTTTAACAAACATGAATATCAACAGCCTGAGCTGCATTCCAAATTATTTTCATCTTTAGAGGGCCAGTGGTTCTTGAGAAGAAGATTTTTAAAGATTTGTTCTATATATTTCTAGGTTAAACTTGGATTCCTATTGTGGCCCCACCCTACCCCAAGGGGTCATGATTTTAAGTATTTTATATTTACACTACCCCAGGATGCTTCCACATAAATTTCAGCTTTCCTGGCCCAGTGGTTCTTGAGAAGAAGATTTTTAAAGATTTGTTCTATATATTTCTATCTAAAACTTGGATTAGCTGTTCTGGCCCTGCCCTACCATCGGGGGTCATGACTTTAAAAATTTAATATCTACACTACCCAAGGATACTTCCACAAAAGTTTCAGCTTTCCTGGCCCAGTAGTTCTTCAGAAGAAGATTTTTAAAGATTTGTTCTATATATTTCTATGTAAAACTTGGATTCCCTATTGTGGCCCCGCCCTACCCCCGGAGTCATGATCTTATCAATTTAATATCTACACTACCCAAGGATGCTTCCACATAAATTTCAGCTTTTCTGGCCCAGTGGTTCTTGAGAAGAAGATTTTTAATGACCCCATGCTATTTTCATATTTTCTTGATTATCTCCCCTTGGAACTGGTCTTGGCCCTTGCTTTTAATAATTTAAATTCCCCTTTACCCAAGGATGCTTTATATCAAGTTTGGTTAAAATTGGCCCAGTGGTTCTTGAGAAGAAGTTGAAAATGTGAAAAGTTTACAGACGGACGGACGGACGGACAGACTGACAGACGGACGACGGACACCGGGTGATCAGAAAAGCTCACTTGAGCTTTCAGCTCAGGTGAGCTAATAAATTAAAGCTTTTCATACAATTTTGAACGCGGAGAACACCTCGTTCCATCTAATAATACAATTTTATCTTCTCTGTAATGTGTTATTTAAATCTTTTGTATTTTCTTCCGAGTCGGAAAAAATTCTGAGAATCCAAATTAAATTGTGATATCTTTTAATGCAATTGACTTAGATTTTGTAATTTACGGAAAAGTTTTATCTTCATATAAAGTAATGATACAAATA
>NW_026938791.1:0-8735 GCF_032062105.1 Saccostrea cuccullata
AGAAGATTACTAATCTCACAGAGGACGATGCTTCATATCGCCAAAAGCAGGATATTGTATTAAGAATCACGAATTCTCAGTTAATTTCTCGTTTTTATGTTTGTCTATAAACAAGTTTTTTTCAGAAGTCTTCATTTAAGATGCTATATGATTTGGGCAATAAAGTGATGGTCTTCAGGCGATATTTCATCCTTATGATGGCAGGAGGTAGCGATTACTTGTCCATCTTCTCATTAACAGGAAGCAGCAGTGGACCAAGGGTAATCTGGGTGGCAATAGAACTTGCAATTACAAGCGCGCTAGTGAGTCAGATTTATGAAATCTTGATGTTTTAATGTGTAGTTGCTGATGAGTGTAAAATGAAATTCCGAATATCTCTTTATCTTTTTTATCGATCTGTCAAGAATGCGATGTTCCTTGGACTCTTTAGAAAGGGGACTCAAGTCAAGAGTTCTAATAATTCTCTTCTTCCCAATGTTTGCTTTAAAGAGCTTGTAAAATTCTTTACATGTACTGATAGGACAAGAATAGATAACGAAGACAATAAATTGTGTCTTATTAACTGTATAATCCAAAAGGCATTGACAGGAAAAGTTAATATTTTTCCAAAAGTTTATATCGTGCCATAGCAAATAAATTTGCTTTATTTCTTTAATACAAATATTTGTAAAATCCCCCAAAACAGGTATATGTCATCGTTCTGATTAAATTTTGTAAGAATAATCCCGGCCATATATCGTCACAGGCCAAAGGGAAACTTGGTTGTAAGACGGAAGATTGACAACATTTTAATTCTATAAATAAGTTTAATTAGGAGATAGAGACCCAGCCTATGTCATTTTGCCTAAGATTTGGGGGGTTCATTTCTTCTAAACTGCTCTCTCACGACGCTTTGAGACCTTAATTATAGCACGGATTTGATTTAAGTAGTGGTCTCAGTAAGAATCATGCAAAAGGTGGCACATTGAAAATCTTGGATTTTAATGAAACTTTCCACAATTCTTCGTAATGATGACATATGAAGTTATGCAGAATAAAAAAACTCAATAACAATGGTTGCTATGGAAAACGACACATTTTTGTTTCCATAGCAACCAGCTGTTTATAATGTTTTGAAAATTTTTAAAAACTTATTTTTTATAATGGTATAAAAATGAAAATAAGACTTTTTAGAACATAGCAAGAGTTTATTAAGGAAAGACAAAGGTTAATTAAAGATAAAATTATATAATACTTTTAAAATACTGTTTTATGGTGTTTGTATAGGATATCCGAATGGGTACTGTTTCAATGTTTATTCATTTTCTGTAAATTTGACAATTTCATGGTATTTCAAAAGCATATAAATATTATTATCGGAAACAATGCAAATTCTGTTGCATATATGATAAACAATGATTACAAGTTGTACTCAAAACAAAAATCAAATGAGTCGGAAACACACACAATAATGGTTGCTAGGCAACTCTTTCAGGCACATTTCTAACACATTCAGACAAGAACATGTGCAATGCATACAATAAAATGCAGCCATCTTCTTAAAATAGATTTACATAATCATGTTAAATGATAAGATATTGATCATCTAAATCTGATGCACTTATAAAGCTTGTCCATTTCACCATAGCAACCAAGTTTCCATAGCAACGCACACAAAATTTCAAGTTTTATGATTACAAGTACTGCAATGATAATATAATATAAATAGACTATCAATTAGTTTTCTACTGATATGAATTTCTCAAAAAAGACTTCAATTCATGTTAAGTCATTTCACCATGGCAACAATTTTCCCTGGCAACAATGAAAATTCAGGTTCTACAATTGAACCATAAAGAGAATATAATGCAAAAATGAACCTATACACAATGAAAAAATAATAACACCACACTTACATGTACATGTATCTACTTGTCAGAAAAATACACATAAACTGGTTTTAATCATGTCTCCATGGCAACCACTTTTCCCTAGCAACATGGATTAGGTTTCATTTTGTACAGTACAGTAAAACTAAAATGAGATTTTAATGAAATGTTATAACCATGAAATTTTTTATTGAGCCATCTCTAAAATAGTGTTTACTTGCCCTCTACCCGACTCAGGGTAAAATTATTGGGTCGGTAGGTAGATGAGAAAATTTTATGCCCCCATAAACAAAGTTTTGGGGATATATAGTTTCTGTCGTGTCCGTCCGACTGTCTAGCTGTCTCTCTGTCTGTCTCTCTGTTTATCTGCAAAAACTTTTACTTTGCTCATAACTTTTGATTTAATGGAGCTATGACTTTCATATTTCACATGTGTATTTCTTGTGACAAGACCTTTCTTTGGGTACCACCAAATTTGACCTCTTGACCTTGATCTTGGAGTTTGACCCACTTTTACACAAAAATTCCAAACTTTTTCTTTGGCCATATCTTTTGAACAGTAGATAATATGACATTTACTTGACATATGTAATCTTCATTAAAAGATCTTTCATTGGATTCCAACAACCTTAATCTTTTGACCTTGACTCGAAGATTTCCATACTTTTAAAAAAAACTTAAACCTTGGCCATAACTTTTGAACAGCAATGGTAAGGGCTTTCATACTTCACATATGTAATCCTTGTGAGAAGACCATTCATATCCAGAACTTTGACCCTTTGACCTTGATGTTTGACCTACTTTAAAAAAAAGAAACATTGACTAGAACTTTTAAAGAGTTAGGGCTAGTGCTTTCATACTTTACATATTTAATGCTTGTGACAAGACCCTCATTTGGTAGCAAGACCTTTGACCCCATGACCTTGGAGTTTGACCTACTTATTAAATTTTTTTATCCTTTGTCACAACTTCTGAACATTTTGGACTTGGGCTTCCATACTTTACATACATATTCCTTGAGGAAAGACCTTTCATTTGATACCACTTACCTTGACCTTTTGACCTTAAACTGGGAGATTTTTGTACTTATGAAAAAACTTTAACCTTGGCCATAACTTTTAAATGCTAAGTCCTATTGATCTCATACTATATAAATGTAATCTTTGTGAAAAGACCCTTCATTGGATACCAAGATTTCCAAACTGATGAAAATTTTCTACCCTGGCTCGATTTCATATGTATTTCCAGTGAGTTTCCATTTAAGAAAAGTTTAATCTTTGCTAATTTGTTGCCATATGGGGGAATCAGTGTTTCACAAACACATCTGTTTTTCCAGAAAATTTCAATCATAATTGTTGTCTGGATAAGAGAACTAAAATAAAATCTTGTCCTGAAATGTAAAAATTACATGCAAATTTATGCTGACGTCAAAAAATTTAGTGGTCTATATAAGAAAACTATCAGGATTTATGTACAACCTCTGTAATTCCAAAAATAAATCTGATATACATGTACATTGTACATGTAGCATAAAAATCTACATGGACATGATCATTCTATAAATCAGTAAACAAGGATGCAACCTCATCTAAGGCCTCAATTTTCTCAACCAGAAACATTGTACTATCTAAATCATCAGTACACTTTGGTAGGATTTTTTTCTCTGCAGCTAGCCGTGAGAAAAAAGAATTGATTTGGCTTGAATCCAAATAATCTTCATGATTAAATAATTTTTTGCCATTTTCTTGCACTACTCTCATGTTTTTTGCAACAGCAACTGCATTCATCCTCTGACCATTCTTGTCACCTTCGGCAAATATGCATCTGAGGTATGTTTTAACTTTCTCTGAAAATCTGACGTGTTTCTTTTCCTTCTTCAATGCCCATCCCTGAATTTCATTAGATTCAGCTAAGAGTTCACTGTTGGGATCCAGCAGTGAACTATTACACTGTAGGCTCTCTGATAAATTAACACATATGTCATACCATTTTAGCTTGACTTTATCATACGTGCTCAGCTGCTGCAGGTCATAGTGATGTTCTCCTAACAAACAGTGGTCATGCATGGCTGTGAAGGATGGAAATGTCTGCGATAACATTCACTGTCCTACAATTTAAAAGTTATATCACAATCAAAATCAAAAAATTCAGCTGTGTTGAAAAATAAGAAAAAGGCATAAATACTGTCAAACCTCATTGCTCAAAATCAATGAGGATGGGAAAAGACATCCAAATTTTCTTGATACAGCAGAACTCAGTTAAAACGAAGTCACATGGACCTATGAAATTAATTTGCTATATCCATAATTCGTTATAACCGTATAAGAAAGTCATTAAATTCATATAGATGGGGATCCAAAATGACTTCGCTATATCCGTAAATTCGCTATATCCGTGTTTGTACTAAACAAGTTTTGCTGTATTGAGAGTGAAATACATAATGTTTAAGGTATTTTGGATTTCCATATCGCTTCATCATATAACAAGTACTTAAGATATCAGTGTTTAAGAAACCCAAGTTCAAACTGTATACCTTCAACTCCTAATCTGTTAAATCACCATTAGGATAAAATTCAATTAGATATCATTGAAAGGGTGGCCATCTCAAAGGACCCCGCTTTCAGATGAAAATGAGAATGTAAGGTAGCTGAAAAAGGCTTTTGACCTTGACCCTGGACCTAGAACCTTTGTTCAAGGTCACAGTTTCTATTGACCATTGGCACTTGGTATGATCTTTTCTTTTGACCTAGAAACATGGTTCAGGGTCACTGCACACCCTTTATCTCAAGGCACTCTGTAGGTGAAGTATGGGCCAAATTGGTCCAAATAGAGAGGATATGCCACGGACAAGAGATCTGGACAGACGTACGGACGGATGGACAGACTGATCACTAAAGGGCTCCCACAGAGCAAGGCCCTAACAATAATTTAACAAATTAGCCTTGGCTGAAATTCTGTGAGATTACATCTATATAATATCTACATGAAGTGCAAACTTTGAATCTGCCAAAATTTCCATCAAAGAAACTATTATTAACAAATACTACAACATTTACATCAAATTGCATACATTAAACTAACTTTACAAACCTCTCTTGATTTTTAAGCTCTCCTTGAATAGCCATATCTTTGCCTTCTCCAATAGGCTCTCCAAACTTTCATACATCCATCATCTTGAAATTCAACATTTGAAATCTTTGATATCCCTTTAATAAGCCCTGTTGAAGAATCTGTTGGGGAACTGTTGATCTCAATGTGAGCTGCTTGGCATCCAGTCACACCACCATACCTATCAATTGCAAATTTCAGGTCCGCAGCACACAACACATCATTTCCCTCTATTACAGTCTTCCTGATCTTGGCCCTCATATGTGCGATCTTGGCATCACAGTAGGACTTCCCACTCTGTGCCTCACTGAAGTCATATCTTCTTATGGAAATTCCTACCAAAAGTCAAAGCATTAGGCCACCCTTAAAAAAATGTTTGTTTGGAATTGCCGCCTGGAGATTTTCAGACCCAGGAGGGAGGGAGGGATTTGATTTTATTTTTTACAAATTGAAGCTAAATGATAAAAATATAAAATCTCAATGAACAGTGGTTATTTCCATTTATTATCCTCTTTCTTTTATTTTATTAATATTATTTGGTCCGATTTTGAAAAAGAAAGATATACACAGAACGGTACTCCGATATTAATCTCATTTAGATGTTAAGATCTGTTCATTTTTTAATAGTTAAATTTCAGCATCAAACTTCTAGTTTATTTTAAGAATCTTTATTAAACAATACTTTTATCAGTCTATTTCGTAGTATTTCTCTTTGAAATTTACCCCTTTGTTCAGACAACGCTTGCAGTTTGAACCACACAAAATTTCGTAGGAATAGTTGGGATGTTTTGTGGAAAACCGGGAGGGGGTGCTTGGTACGTTCTCGAGTTTTCACCATGGTCCATGAATCAGTTTTAACATTACATTTCAAAGACGAATGCTGGACAACTCGCCCCCAAGACAGGTCGCCCCCAAGACAACTCGCCCCCTATTCAGGACAACTCGCCCCCAATTTAGGACAACTCGCCCCCACTCAAGACAACTCGCCCCCCAGTTTAAGAAACCAGCGAATATTAGATATATAATACAGATATTTGATATGAAATTGTTTCTAGAAAGTTAAAATAAACAACTGAAAATAAATTCTATCATTCTGTTGAAAACAAAACAGAAATACAATGTATTTATAATTTAAACACTACATGTATCGCTATTGTCGCTTCTGGCATTTTTTATTTATATCTTCTTTTAATTTATATATTTATTTTACACTTTCATCACAAAAACTAGATAAGTTTAATTTTCAGAGCTTGAATGTAAAAAAAATCTCCATCACATTGAAACTGCATTGGAGCTTGGATACTACACGCCAATTTTTAAAAAACTAAATACATGAACTATGTGTAATTTCGGAGCTTGCATGTACTAATTTGAATTAGTTATCACTTTGAAATATCAAAATAAGTTGTTAGCTTGGATATGTCATTAAATTTTCTGTCTGATGTTTTCAATTAAAATTAAGTAATTATCATTATCATTAGTATCCTAACGCCGTCAGTTAAACATTAATTTCGTCATTAAATAATTAAGATGTTTTAACACTAAAGAAAATATGCTTCCTTAAAATAGAAATCTTTTATAAATAACAATTTTGGAAATATGAATAAATCAAATAAAAAAAAATAATAAATAAACTAATGCATTTATTAACCCTATTTCCTAAGAATAAATAAAGAAAGCGTGGTTATTTTGATAAATCTTTGATGCAAACAGTGTTTTATGCAAAAATATTAAGTAAATGCATGATAAAAAAAAAAAATAAATAACCTATAGCTATAATAACTGTATTGATTATAATTAAAGTTTACATATAAAATATACATTATTGAATAACACTTGTTTTTTCCCCTTGTAATTTACAAGAAAAAATAATGGGGGCGAGTTGTCTTGAGTGGGGGCGAGTTGTCTTAAATTGGGGGCGAGTTGTCTTAAGAAGTGTTGGGGGCGACTTGTCTTGGGGGCGAGTTGTCCTGATTCCTCAAAGACTTGTCATACTGACAGACAAAATTTTTCCTTTAGTATTTGGGATAAAATGTTTCTGATCCATGTAATTTTGAAAGTGGGAACTGAACGATCATTTTTTTTCCCAACATGACGGATTTAACTTATCATGTTCAATGTGCAATCTATTACAATAGCTCTTTCCAGGTATCGATGTATCATTCTATTTAATTTTTTTTATTCACCTTTTATTTTTATAGAGATGCATAAATGTTCTGCCCTTCAACACAACGCTTGAATGTTTCCAACGTGGTCTGACATTTTAGCGGCTTTTATTTTGTCAAAACGCCACCTATAAACGCTATATCATAAATACTATGAAGAAAGCGTTTTATTGACCCGAGTTGTTAAATTAATGTGAGCTCAAACCCGACTTTAAAAAGCTATTTCGACGAACGAACTAACTTGTACTAAACAATGTAAGACGATAAAACAAGAGGCCCATGGGCCACATCGCTCACCTGAGAAGCTTTGACCATTCTGTTCTTTAGCAGATTTCACCCTTGTTATACATAATGCATCCCCATCCTACCCCACTGATCATAATTTAGACATTTTGAAATCTACACTACCACATGATCCTTCCATGGGCACATATGTTTCAGCTTTTTGGCCCAGTGGTTCCCGAGAAGAAGACTTTCAAAGATTTTTCCTATACATTTCTATGTAAAACTTTGATTCCCTATAATGGCCCCGCCCTTCCCCCGGGGGTCATGATTCCTACAATTTAAAATTTACACTACCCCAGAATGCTTCCACATAAGCTTCACTTTTTCTGGCCCAGTGGTTCTTAAGAAGAAAATTTTCAAAGATTTTTCCTATATATTTCTATATAAAACTTTGATTCCCCATTGTGGCCCCACCCATCCCCCGGGGGTCATTAATTGAACAATTTAGAATCTACATTATACCAGGATGCTTCCACATAAGTTTCAGCTTTTCTGGCCCAGTGGTTCTTGAGAAGAAGATTTTCAAAGATTTTTCCTATATATTTCTATGTAAAAATTTGATACCCCATTGTGGCCCCGCCCTTTCCCTGGGGGTCATGATTTGAACAATTTAGAATCTACACTATACCAGGATGCTTCCACATAAGTTTCAGCTTTTCTGGCCCAGTGGTTCTTGAGAAGAAGATTTTCAAAGATTTTTCCTATATATTTCTTTATAAAACTTTGATTCCCCATTGTGGCCCCACCCATCCCCCGGGGGTCATTATTTGAACAAATTAGAATCTACACTGTACCAGGATGCTTCCACATAAGTTTCAGCTTTTCTGGCCCAGTGGTTCTTGAGAAGAAGATTTTCAAAGATTTTTCCTATATATTTCTATGTTAAACTTTGATTCCCCATTGTGGCCCCGCCCTTCCCCCGGGGGTCATGATTTGAACAATTTAGAATCTACACTGTACCAGGATGCTTCCATATAAGTTTCAGCTTTTCTGGCCCAGTGGTTCTTGAGAAGAAGATTTTCAAAGATTTTTCCTATATATTTCTATGTAAAACTTTGATTCCCCACTGTGGCCCCGCCCTTCCCCCTAGGGTCATGATTTGAACAATTTAGCATCTACACTACCCCAGGATGCTTCCACATAAGTTTCAGCTTTACTGGCCCAGTGGTTCTTGAGAAGAAGATTTTTTAATGACCCCACCCTATTTTTGTCTTTTCTTGATTATCTCCCCTTGCGAGGGGATATGTCCCTTCATTTTAACAATTTAAATTCCCCTTTACCCAAGGATGCTTTGTATCAAGTTTGGTCA
>NW_026938792.1:0-8809 GCF_032062105.1 Saccostrea cuccullata
ATATATTATGTATCTCCTAATTTATAAAGGAAAGAACAATCTGATTACCAATCTTTTTAATGTTTAGAAAACCTTTAATTCTGAATAACTACTCCCGCCCCAATCCCCATACACTAACACTTAAACTTATATGTATAGAGCAGCCCGGTCCTCCGGGCTACAATAATTCCATAACTCGTTAAACAATTTGGGGGGAACCTGAAAAATGGCTAATTCAAACCAATCTACAGGTATTTTTAAAAAAAATTTACAGATTCAAATTCATCATTAAAAAAATCATTGCTGATGCAATCAGAGCAAAAGAGTTTGGGAGAGGTTGACTGTGTATGTAAAACAGGTGTGGATTATATTCCCTAAATATCGAAACTTAGTTATTGATTTCTCTTGGTTTCGAACAATTATACTTACTCCCAATCTTTATATAGGTTGTGTATCTTGATATCAAAACTTTAAAAATTAAAGATAAAACATCAATGATTAAACAAAAGGAAATTTAAAATAAAGAAAGTAATATCCTCATCACCCTTTTCTGATTAATCCACAATATAATGGCGCCCATAAAACATTTGAAATTAATACATAATTTAGTATATAATAATATTAATTACTGTGAAATCACTTATTTTCGTTGTTTTCGTGGTATGCAGAGACCCACGAATTTATGACCACCATGAAATGTTAATTTTCATATGCACAACTTTTAAAAAGTTCTTCATCCACGAAATCAAATCCCTATGAACCAACATTTTTTCCTCAAACCACAAAAATTTGACCCCTCGAAAATATGTGATATTACAGTAGTATATAATTTGATATTAAACATTGTTTGATTTATTTTAAAATCGTTCCTTTGTTAGGAATAAGTGAAATCGTCACAACTAGTATTCTAGCATTTCACATGATTAAGAAAAGTATGTTTCCTGATCATTTGGCATAAATATATCTAAAATGCATCAAGAATTTTATTTTCATGTGCACGTTTTCAGTTCTTATTACATATTGGCATTGTGCACCTTTAATTTTTCTTTTTGACCCGACATATATTTTTCAAATTGATGTTGTTTCTTCCATTGTGCAATTACATGTAAATTTGTCTTTATGTTATTCAAATTTCTTTATGTAAGTAACATTATTTTATTTTCTCCATAGTACGTGGTTCCACCTCTGATGTTTTAGAAATCCGTTTTTACTCTGCTGTAAATTTATACCGTGGACTTTTTGAGCTTAGATATTGTATGTTATCTCCTTGATTTCATTTTTAAAATCTTTTGTATTTAGGGAATAGTATATCTTGATATTTTGAATTATGAGTGTAGAAATTCAATTCAACTCGTACTACGAGCTTTTCAATGCTAGATGTTTTAAATAATCATTGATGCTTGTAAAAACAATTGACAACAGGTCTTTTAAATGATTTAAATGTATTTCTCAATACAGGCAATCGCTGCATTTTTATAGACTATAGTTCTGTTATTTTCATGCTTTGATGCACTACGATGACATCGGTTTGCAAAACTAATTATATTTTATTGTCCTTTAGAAGGCAGGCAATATATTACGCTTAAGAGTAATTTAAAGAGAGAGAGAGGGAAAGAAAAGAAAGAAAGAAAAAGAGAGATTTAACTGTGAGTGTCCAATGCATAGCTTAACAGAGTTAAATCAAAAGGTATTAAGAAGATTGTGTTACATTCTAGATAGTTGTTCTTTCTTTTTATTTTTATGTATTTTTTTCTTTAGCAAAATAATTAAAGCTTGACTTTAAAAAGGTATAAAGAGACCCATGTCGAAAGATTTTTCATATTTCATAGAAATTCGTGTACCATTATTTTCTCACTGAAATGATTATCATAGCCCCTTTGAACAGTGGGAGAATATATAGTTATCGGGATATCCGTCCGTCCAACTTAATATATATGTTTTTCATGATTTTATATGTATTACTCCTTAATTAATGTTTCTGAGACTGAATGAAATCTATTAAGCTATCTTTGAAAAGAAGTTTAAGAATTCTATATTTTGTCTGCTAAACAATACAACCTTAAATTAAAAGGAATCCTATCACATGCATAGGCAATGTTATTTTCTTCGAATACTTGTCAAATTATACACAATTCGAAGTCCCAATTTTGGTGTATAGGATGCATATGTTGCATACTCAAGGTGGACATTGAATTTTCAAGGTTAGATGAGATTAACACGAATTCTAGTCGGCAAATACTATTTTCGATCAGCGTTTTTGCTCTACCAGCCTTTGCTTCAAAACAAATATTGTCTCCAACGACGATCATTTCATTCTAAGAGAGTGTAAAATTAAAGAAAAATAAATTGCTCATGGAATCACATTCTTATATTTTAATAAAAGTATCGATTATTGCCTGAATCGGGTCCATTTTCTACCTGTGTACTGAAATTATTCATTTTGACCTTGACCTTTGCTCTGACATTGACCTCACTGTTTCCTAAATTAGTGTCAAATGTCATAAACTGACAAACATTGAAGTAAGCATTTCAAGTGTATCATCAGTTTTACCTTGACCTTTCATTTGACCTTTTATCCATTTTATTATCCATATGAGTTTAAGTCAGTTTTGAAGAAACAATTTATAATATTTTTCAGCTTCATTTGATGAAACATACTGATTAAAGCTTTTTAACTGCATCAACAGTTTTTGACCTATGCATTTCCTTTGACCTTGACTTCACTTTAATGAAATTAGTATCAAACTTCATATGCAGATACGAGGGTTGTTTGAAAATTATTGAGACATTGTGTATATTTTGCTTTCTAATGGACGTCTTTCAGTGAAAATTGGCATATACGTTTGACATACACTAAAAATTAAAAAGAGCAAGAAATATTTTACAAATATTCAATATTTTCTCTACAATGGTATATAAATGTGTCAATAGTAGGGGTACCCGGAGCAATCGCGGAATCAGATATTGAAAAATGTAACCCAAAATTCTAAATCTTCGTGGATCAATCATGAGAGAGAAAATAATTCAGTTTAAGTGTATGATTTTTTAGCTTTGGTTCAAATTCATGTTGTGCAACTTTGATAGAATTTTGATCAGAAATACGGAGATCCTGAAAAAAAATTAAGCGCGGAGAAAATTGCTAACAACGAAAAATGGATTTTGACGTCAAGGGCGGAGCAGCCAGCATAATTAAAATTTTGTGTAGTGCAAGGAAGAACTCTTTCTCAAGACTGGACGTCCTGCTAAAACAATAACAACAAGAAAAAAAAATGATGTGTTAGGGTTTGTTATTTCATTGGTATACATTTTTTTAACATTTAATTTAACTAGAGTAAAATTAAAAGATCTGGAGGACCATGAGTTATTACGTACAGTATTGATATCGTTACGGTATTTAACCCGCGTTGCATAAATTGGCACTGCATGATTCTAAGTCATCCTTTCCCTTAAAAATAAATTTTTGACTGGGGTAGGAACAGCATATATTTTTAAAGAATAGTTTAAGAAAAGAGAATGTTTGATTTTTGTAATGTTATATATGTAATAACAAAGAAGGAAGAGTATAAAACGCTTCCCGATCGTTTCACATGCGAAACAATCTACGGCTAACGTAACGTTAAATGACGTTGCGAGGCTGCTCCGAGTCGAATTTATTATTACTTAACAGAAACTTATGTAATTATCATAAGAATTAGAAAATTTGCTTAACTCTTTACAACTTACAGAATTGCTATGCAACTTACATTGAATCCTCACGTCATAGAAATATTACTTTACCATTTCTCCGCAAGCTCTTTATAGCAGGGTACAAATTTCTCTAAAGTTTAGCGTAAATAATAATCTGAAATGATATTCTAATTAGAAAATAACTTTTCTAATTTTATGAGATTCAAGCAAGTATAAAATGATTGGAATTTGGCAATAAATTGAAGATTAAATGAACTTTTTAAAGTGCGTGAAAATGCGTGATCGCGGGGAAACGGTAAATGCGTGATTTTGCGTTAGAAATAGGAAATGGTATATGCGTTAAAATGCGTGACTGCGGGGAAGGGTGTTAATTGTTTTAGTCGTTCTATATAAAATGTTGATGAATTTTCATGAAACTATCTCCGTTCTTTATGGAGTGAATGTTAATTTCCGAACAATCCTCGTACGTACTTATGTAAGCAATTCAACTGCATCACTATTCAAGATATTCTGATCAAATTTTATACACATACAAATTTCCCTGTTGCTTTCTTAATATACCCTTGGTGGGGAAATCATTCCTATGGAAATATTTCTAGTTTTTAAATTTATTTATGCATACACAAACAGTAAATATTAAAATATTTAGATGATTTAAAATAATAATTATATCAATGATAGATGTTTGATTAGTTAAAGAGGTATACTCATGATATATACAAAGAAGTATTTATAAATTTAGTATTAAAATTTATTTAAATAATGAGAGACCAGGACAGTAACCTCTTTGTAGACCTATTAGTGGAGTGACAATCCTAGAAAAGATCCTTAGTTTTCGAGTTTAATGGACCGGCATACCCTACGGCTGAAAGTTATATTTTATAAAAGAGACATCCCTCCTCATACATTTTCGCCCGGTCGTAGAGTTTTCCCAAGTCAACATTTTTTTAAACTTGCGATTAAAGTGAAAAGAGGGGGGGGGGGTAAATAAGTCGTTTATTTTTCTTGCTGGTAATGTTCTTTTTCAAAGATTAATTATTGATATTTAAAGAAATACTAATTTGTGTGTGAAAGGAAAGCTACAGGTATCTAAATTTACAATGCAAAATTAGTCAGGAATATTATCCCCCCTTCTTTTAAAAAAAAAATCATGTTTTGTTAAAGAAACTGCGTTAATTTTAACAAAATATATTCAGTACAATTATTTCATGCAATATAAATAACGAATGTTATCTTAAGTGTTAGAAAGATACATAAGACAATGATTTATGATGAAATAAACCGCACTTTTTAAAGACATCCTCACACTAAGTCTTGTATTCTACTTGATCTAAAATGTTTTGTGTAACTGGAAACGGATTATAGAATCCCATCATGTCTATGACAAGGACTCAATCGATCAAAATATTGTTATATATATTAAATTGGCTTCTATTATTAATAAGATAACGCTAATATTCAGTTTGTATGTAAATTAATTAGCATTTGAAAGTCATTTCCTTTTTTTTCAATTAAAAAAAAATTACGTAAAGGACAAAGGTGTTACTTTTCTTTCACATTCTTGTTTGAACGAGGTATCTTGCATGATTGGATATTGCCTTTATGCTTTATAAGCAATACGGATTAACGCAAGTATGAAACAAAGAGTAAACTGATTAAAGTGTTTCATCTAAAAGACTGCCCATCACTTTACAGAAACTTTTTCATGTTTCCTTCGGAAATATATATATAGTGTTTTCTACAGCAAAAACATGGACTTTAGTCATTATTCAAACTAAGGGATACATATTTTGTTTACGCATTTCCTCGTTTACATGTACATACTTGCCAAAAATTGAACTCTGTTACTATGATCCTTTATGAGCGGGGGTATCATATTTTGTCAGCTCACTGCTTACAGTACTTAAAAGTTTTCTTTTAAAACGACGTACCAGTAAGGAAGATAGGAATCAAACGGAACCTTAAAAGCAATCCACTAAAGCTTTTGCTGGACAACTCATTGTTTATTCTGTCATAAGAAAGCTTTTTTGATATTTTTTTTTCTTTTGATAAAGAGTTGATAGTTTTGCTTCAAGAATAAATTGTCTAATATTAATATTAAAAATTGCAATGCAGACAGAAGAAACAGTACTATATACGCTAACTTTAACCAACCACAGAAACAACGAGGGATTTCTAACATTTTTTAGGATTTCTGATGAAATCAAAAAGACTACTAGTATTTAGGCAATCAGCCTTTTTTTTCAAAATTCAAAAATATAAAGTTTTCTGTCAGCAGATGAAAAAAGCCACGCATGACATGCATTTAATGTGAATATTGCCATTTTGCACTGTTCTAATTATTATCTACCCACCTGGAGTATCTTTTTAAGGATCGGCTATCATTACTTTACAGTGTAGCTCTTTTACAAAATTTCTACTTTTTAGTTTTCAAATAAAAGATATTCTTGAAAAGTTAACGATAAAGATATACATGCACGTGTACATGAAAACCAATGAAAAAGAAATTACAGCTATAGCAAAGTATTACGTCATAATTTAAACTCTTCACCCCTTTTCCAAGAATTGCAATTTTAACACCAATACGAGTTTAAAATCTTTCAAAACGCCAAAATCTCTACAGTGTAACCTGCTTAATTTATGAGTAAACGCGTATTCGAAAGTTCGCCAAATTAAACGTAATTTTTCAAATCATAGACAACATTCATTGATAAAAAAAAATGGCCTATTTAGACAGAGAAATGAATAATAAAGACTTTAAATGTTATGTTGTCTGTCCTTTGGATGAGACCGAAATACCGTACTTCAGTGTGAGAGCTAGGATGACCTCTAGAAGATTTTTTTACTAAATAGCTTTTAAAACAGGGTCGTACAATTTCTTTATAATAAAATAATGAATCAGATGTTAAAGGCTTAATAAAAACATAACATTTAAAAAAATGCTAAATTAATGGTCATATTCCGTTTTCTTAGGTGGGTGTGTGGGGGTAGGGGGTGGGGGTAGGGGGTGGGGGTAGGGGGATGGGTGTTGTTGTTCTTTTTTTATTTTTCTTTACTTTGTGTACTAAAAATTGAGTGATTGTACGTAAAGAATAACGTACGTTAGCATTAAACCTTTTAAGTTTGAATAAAATACTATAAGACAAACCTTTCATTTTACAGACAGACAAACTGGCATTCTTATCTCTTTACAACTTACAGAATTTCTATGCAACTTACATTGAATCCTCACGTCATAGAAATATTACTTTACCATTTCTCCGCAAGCTCTTTATAGCAGGGTACAAATTTCTCTAAAGTTTAGCGTAAATAATAATCTGAAATGATATTCTAATTAGAAAATAACTTTTCTAATTTTATGAGATTCAAGCAAGTATAAAATGATTTGGAATTTGGCAATAAATTGAAGATTAAATGAACTGTTTAAAGTGCGTGAAAATGCGTGATCGCGGGGAAACGGTAAATGCGTGATTTTGCGTTAGAAATAGGAAATGGTATATGCGTTAAAATGCGTGACTGCGGGGAAGGGTGTTATTCAACTTTTCGTTCCTTTTCCATGAAATCAATATATTCACCAAATAAATAAATTCCTATATAAATATACAATACATTATATTCACGAAGTCCTTCAATTTTTCTTTATATGTACAATATTATGGTTAGATTTCATTCATTGATCTTTGATCTCCTTTTATTTCAAATTTTGACCATAGAATTTTCTACGACAGGGCAAAAATTATTGCTTGATAAAAGTACATGACGAAAAAATATACCAGCCGTAGGGTAGGGTGGTACATTAAAGTCAAATTTGTGATGGTCTTTAAGTTGACTCCATTATATTGGTTTACACATAATTAATGTAAATTCAACTATACAATACACTACTTTCAGTCAGTCAGTCGCGAGAGGGCAACCAAACATTTTTTTAAGATGGCTTATACGTATATTAATAATGTATAATGTTGCATCGAAATTAGCAGCAAAGTCAATAAATAAATAGGCCGAGCTGTCTTCGGCATGCACCGAGGTGTTAATGATTTTGAGCCGACCTGTCGGGGCCGAGGTGTCAGCCAGCACGGGCTGAGGTGTCGTTGGGCCGAGTAGTCTGTCTACCGTACGAACGTTTGAAATTCGGATTGAAATCTGCACATTGTTCCAAGAATTTTTTATCTTACCGTGTTAAAAAAAATCCCAATAATCCTTTGCGGTGCATAGGAACATGGTGGTTAAAGCATGGCAACAACGTACCTGGAAAAAAATACGAACAACGATTCAATGCAATCTCAATGCCACACACTTATCACGGCGTTAGAGTCAACAGGACTTTTCGTGTCATACTTTCGCCACTTACACGAGCCGTTTAAGTGGTATTCCTGTTTTTGTCGGAAACTTCCAAAGAGTTCCGAATCTCGATCCCGATGCCCGAAAATTATTTCTTTTTATTCTTTTTTTATAAACTGAGGATAGGCAGTGCAAGTAAAAGCTGTGTAAAGGTTTTTGATAATAAATATTTACATTCAGTGTAATTTTCTTTAAGAAATCCATTTTAAATCCACGACGTTCAAATTTCTATTACACACACGAAACTTTGTCACAGCGCGGTACGATACACTGTAGGAACTACATGCATTTTCAATATTTTGGAACATGAAATTGTATACTGATTTCACTCAGTTTCATTTTTAAAAACTACCCTTTTAAAATCAACACAAAATACAACAAATGTGATTTAAAAATGAATTTGTCATTTTTTTTTCCTCGCAAGGTTTATTTGCGTTATTTAACTTTTCAACGTCACAAACGGCTTTCCAACGCCACAAAAGCTATTACGTTTATTTAGCACACCAATACCGAAGGGCGCTTAATTCACATTAAACATGAACGAAATAAAAAAAAATATGATTAAGGAAAATTAGAGAATGTAAATATAAGCATTGAATTCATATTTTGGGATGTCTTCGGTCCTATCACACACCTGGCCGTGCCGACAAATTGATAATTTGTTGGCAAGGCCAGGTGTGTTATAGGACCGAAGACATCTCAAAATATGAATTCAATGCTTAAATAACTGCGATCGCGACAAAGGTCTCACCGTAGAGCATATTATGTGGGTACTTTTACACTGAATGTACTGTAAATGCGT
>NW_026938793.1:0-8771 GCF_032062105.1 Saccostrea cuccullata
ATATTACTTATCAATATATTTATCATTTTCGAGATATAAAGCGTCAAAGATTTAGCATTCTGGCCCCTTTTGGACACAAATTACGAGGGTTGTCCCAGAAAAACGCGAACATTTCTAATATCATTTGTTTTACTAGGACTATAAAGTTAAAAATTGGGATGCATCACGATGAGCATTTTTTGAATAATGCCTAAAAATTTCAAAGAAATATCTTTATAAATAAAACTCTCCCCGTGTGTAAAGGAATCTATCGAATTAGCTGTCGGCGCAACACTGACGACGTCAAAACGTATCTCGCCGTGTTTACGAATTTTTTACGAAAAGTGCGCCTCTATAAATAATCATATTTAGCACACATTCGGCAATGTGTTTCATTATTTTTAGTTACCAAGTTATGCATCTCAAATACTAGTGCTACTAAAAGATTTGGGGGGGGGGATAATTCTCTCAACAGACAATTTTATAATCCCGATCATAAACCAACCTGATCGAATTACTTAACAGCGGTCTTCACGTAAGCCTATGACGTCCCACTATTGTCTTTTTAGTTAGTCTTTATTTATGTGCACATGTCTATTCTCTTCTATCAGGAAACCAGTCAAGTCAACCTAAACTTGACCTCTTCTACTAGATATAAACCTGTTCCCTATATTTTGTTTGTGTTCTGTCATTGTTAACATTTTTTTCTACATGCAGGAGACATATCTCGCTCAACATGGTGTTGCTTGATAATTTGGTGCTCCGCATCACAGCTTAACGTCACCATTTTTGATAATGTCTAATTCAAAGCGCTTAGCTATATATCGTCATATTTTTGTCATTAATGATGCCGTATAAATAAAATTTTAAACATAAGTACACCAAATCATAGAGTATTTATGATTGTAAAAAAATTTGATATTATATTGCCATATAGCCTGATAACAACGAAAACTTCAATCACAATGCTATTTGTAAAAGTCAAAAAATTATCGTGCGCCGACCATCGATATTTAACATCATTTAAATGCCGTTTTTATATGCATATGACATCACATCCCTATAATATTTTGTCAGAACATCTAAAAGATGATTTCCCAACACCATGCCAAAAAGTATTGGTTTTGGATGAATAGTATTTAAAATATTAAAAAAGTTCGCGTTTTTCTGGGACAACCCTCGTACGTACCATACGACATAAAAATCATGATATATGGTTGTAAGTTGTTAAGATAAACATCTTTGCTTCAGTAATGTATAACAAAATATTGACTGTTAAAGAGTTATCAATTGAAGACTTTTAGCCCCTTTTGTCCCCTAATTTGAGTGCCCAGCCCCTTTTTCTTGATTTCATCTTGAAGATCTTAGGATCCTGAACACTTCTTGTTCAACAACTATTCAGAGATTCATTTTCGTTTTCGAGTTACTTGCAAAAGAAATATTTAAGGGTCAACCCTTCAACTCCCTAATGGGGACATTTAGCGAAAAATGAAAGGTTGCATATTGTTCAGAACATGATTTTGAACATCTTTTGTTCAATATTACTTGTCAAAATATTTCTCACTTTCGAGATATAAAGCGTCAAAGATTTAGCATTCTGGTCCCTTTTGGACCCTAATTATGTAATATACGACATTAAAATCATAATATACAGTTGTAGATTGTTGAGATAAACATTTTTGCTTCAGTAATGTATAACAAAGTATTGACTGTTAAAGAGTTATCAATTGAAGACTTTTAGCCCCTTTTGGCCCCTAATTTGAGTGCCCAGCCCCTTTTTCTTGATTTCACCTTGAAGCTCCTAGGATTCGGAACACTTTTTGTTCAACAACTATTCAGAGATATATTTTTGTTTTCGAGTTATTTGCAAAAGAAATATTTAGGGGCCAACCTTTCAACTCCCTAATGGGGATGTTTAGCGAAAAATGAAAGGTTGCATATTGTTCAGAACATGATTTTGAACATTTTTGTTCAATATTATTTGTCAAAATATTTCTCACTTTCGAGATATAAAGCGTAAAAGATTTAGCATTTTGGCCCCTTTTGGACCCTTATTATGTAATATACGACATTAAAATTATAATATACAGTTGTAAATTGTTGAGATACACATCTTTGCTTCAGTAATAGATAACAAAATTTTGACTGTGAAAGAGTTATCAATTGAAGACTTTTAGCCCCTTTTGGCCCCTAATTTGAGTGCCCAGCCCCTTTTTCTTGATTTCATCTTGAAGCTCTTAGGATTCTGAACACTTTTTGTTCAACAACTATTCAGAGATTCATTTTCGTTTTCGAGTTATTTGCAAAAGAAATATTTAGGGGCCAACCCTTCAACTCCCTAATGGGGACGTTTAGCGAAAAATGAAAGGTTGCATATTGTTCAGAACATGATTTTGAACATCTTCTGTTCAATACTACTTGTCAAAATATTTCTCACTTTCGAGATATAAAGCGTCAAAGATTTAGCACTTTGGCCCCTTTTGGCCCCTAATTATGTACCATACGACATTAAAATTATAATATACAGTTGTAAATTTTTTAGATAAACATTTTTGCTTCAGTAATGTATTACAAAATATTGATTGTTAGAGAGTTATCGAAAAAAAACTTTTAGCCCCTTTTGGCCCCCAATGTGATGAGTCAGCACTTTTTTCTTGATACCATATGAAAGATCTTATCATTCCCCACAAATACTGTTCAGTATGTTCTATCAAAATAATTATACTTTAAAAGATATGATACAAAATGTCTCGAAAATTCAATCATGATTCATGTCCTAGATTTTGACCCCTACCGAGCTTCCATATTTGACCTTTCTGAAAAATTTTAAATCGAATGTGCAACTCAGCAATGTGTCCTCTATCATCTCTAAAAATTTCAGCTTTCTAGCTAATGTCGTTTTTGAGTTTACCCATGGACAAGGAGACCCTCTAAAAATCACTGAAAAGGCGATAACTTCCGACCGGAAGTGATTTTTTTTCAAAATTGAGATGGGGGTACAAACTTCAGATAGATACACATAATCTCTGAAAATTTGAACATAATCGATTGAGCCATCTTCGAGAAATCTTCTGCACAAAAATTGTAAAGAAAAAAAAAGAATAATAAAAGTGAAGAAGAAACAATAGAATAATAGAAGGGTCTTCCGTTGGAGACGGAAGACCCTAATAATAATAGAGAAAAAGAAACCGAACGAAAACAATAAGGTCTTCCGTTGGAAACGGAAGACCTTAATAATAATAATAAGAAACAGAGTAAAATCAATATGTTCCCCAACTTCGTTTGGGGAACATAATTAGCTGGTAAGATGTTTTTAGAAGTCTGCAAAATGGTACGGCGTTGTAAATAAAAAAAATCATAATCTGCTGGAAACATTTTAATTAGTGTCTGAAAAAGGTAATTTACTAAATAAAATGAAGTTTAAAAAATATATCAATCCTCTTTCAAGCAATATTATGTTTGTTAAACCCCCCTCCCTCCTCCTCTAAAAGGCGATACTTATGCGAATTTATGTGGCTTTAAATTGTGTTTTTGTGAAAAAAAAAAGAAAATTATAATTCAGGGATACATGCTTATTTATTTTGTCTCTGTAAAGGGATAATTTAGGACAAAAATTTGTAATCAGTGTTGTGGTGAAACCTGGAAGATGAGTTTGCTGGATATCAGTTGAGTGATGAAATGCACTTGATGTGGTCAGAACTTAATAATTTGAAAGGTGTGTTAAAGACATGTCCCCAACCCCCGTCTCTCCGGCTGTGACCCAATATTCTGTTTAGACAGGTTTGAACTATGAACTGACTATAAGAATGTTTCAAATCACAAGAGAATTTCTTTCTGCATAAACAGACCTAGGGTCACCTAGAGTCAAGCTATTTTGATTGACAGGTGATGCAGGAGGATTTCATGCGTGCAGCATGCAAGTACAGATGACGGATTATTCATTGCACAATAGTTGTAAACGGGTTTATTAGATAGCATCATAGACTGATTAATTGTGACTTTAGCGAAAAATGAGAATAAATACAAGTTATTTTTTTTTTTACAGATAATGTATTAAGGGTTTGCCTCTCTCTCTCTCTCACAACATTGGTTTAACAGACTTTACAATTGAATAACTTAATAAAATAAAAAAAATCTACAAATAATTACATAATACACTGAAAGGATTATTGAAAACATAAATACTTGTCTGTGAATAGAATGGTTTTTTTTTTTTTTTTTTTTTTTTTTTTTTTTTTTTGAAAGCGCTCGGAAGTTATTGTATTAATTTCGTGTGTCTGCTGCTGATTTTTGTATTTATTTTGTTAACTGATATTTCTTTTCTGAAGCAAACGTTTAAGCGATAGATGTACAATAAAAAAACAATTTACATATATAATTACTAGGAATAAAGATGCAGAAGGAATAGTCATATTTGTTTCTATAGATCAATCAATCAAAAATAATTCATATATGTGCATAGAGTTATATATGTATAAAACAAGTGTGTACAGGGTATATAATAATTCCTTTTAATTATGTTATAACTTTATTTCAAAGTGAATAAAAATATTTCATTTATTTTTTTTTCCTTTTTAAAATGAAGGTTCAGCATGCGTAAAAAATCGGCACAGAAATGTTTACGAGTTCTATATATATATTAATACATATCTATACATAATGCCAAAGACATCGGTGGGATGATATTTTTTCTTCCTTTCATTTTTTTCCTCCATCACTGCTGTAGTGTAAAATATTAAATTGAAACCAAATAATTAATTATTGTTAATAGCTAAAATATAATTATATAGATAATTAAGTACTTCAACAGTCATTTAAAACGAATAAAATTTTAGCAGCCAATCAAGAATTAAAGCTAACAAGCTTCACCAACTTCATTTGCATATCATAATCGGGTCAACCTCATTCTGGACTCCAGCCTTAATTTTTGAAATATCCCAACCAGCAAAGGTTTAGGAAGGCAGAGTCCCGATGACATTGGGCCGATCATGCATATGTTTGTTTCCCACCAGGATCTTATTTAATTCCGCAATGAAAGGTTAACCTACTTCCTTTTCATTCTGTAGTCAAGTTAAAGGGATTCACCTTCATCACCTGCATACGGTGTATATATATCTCAGTTGATTCGATACGCAAGAGTATGTTCTACGTATGAACACTTTCTTAGACGAGGTAAATTTTTGACAAGCAAGTTGATGAAACAAGAATATCAACAGTCTCTTATAAAGTCATCATTTAGTAAATTCTATGGTCGGTACAATGACCTTGTCAGCAAGTACAATTTATCATTAAATGAAATGCTAAATGATGTTTTTCATACCAATTGTTAGTCCATTATTTATACACTGAATTGACGACGGATTTTTTTCCGTTATTTCCTGTACATGACAAAGAGCACACGGCGGGTGTGACCGGTCGGCAGGGGATGCTCACTCCTCCATGGCACCTGATCCCACCTCTGATGTTTCGGAGGTCCGTGTTTGCTCTGCTCTTATTTTGTATATTGTTTAATGGACGTTGAGATTGAATACTGTTTGTTATTTCCATATCCTTCCTTCCAGCCACTTTTCTTACAATAAAAAGAATTTAATTTTTGCTTTCCATAGTCAGGTTAACTCATTCACTGGAATTCGTGAAGAGTTAATGGGACGTCTCATTTTTTTCTCTCTTTTTATATGATTACTTTTGAACTCGCTTGGCTTGTGGAAGTTCCGGGTATACTCAATTGCGCTATCTCTCTTATTTAATAATTCCTTGAGATTTGTGGACCAGGCTTCGGGGCCACCAACCTATAAAAATCTCAGATCAAAACTCAGCCTCAAATCTCAGAATTCTGCCTCACCTGAGATTTTCAATAAACACCGTGCCACCAACATTTCTGAGATTGGTCTCACGTAAGCTGAGATTTGAGAAAAATCTTAGATATATTTTCGTTGTCATAAGCGGCCTTTTTGCGAAAAATGCAAGGATTTATTGATAAATGTTTGAATTACCTTTTAAACAGTTGTTTATCCATTATTTAGGTGTAAATCGCGGAAAAAAACACATCCCCCACTTCCTTCGTCTTTTATTTGCTGTTTTGCGTAATTTAACAGCAAGGATTCCAATACGACATTTGCGACAATAAATGTTCATTTAACCCTCGTAAATATATTTCTACAGATATATAACATTAAAACATAACAAAATTTTGTAGTCTTGGCTCGTCTTTCGACATAAACACACAAAAATATACCCGAGGCAACACTTCCGCCATCGTGACGTTACATGAAGCAGGTAGGCGGATCAAGGCAATATTCCTCTGATCGATTGATAATAAATATGTTTCTTGCTTTGTTTTTTTTTTATTTGGTTATAGATATTAATTCTCCATGGCAAAAAATAAGTGTTTGAGTAATAAGGTCGTTATGTATTTGGAATGGATATATTAAGTGATTTTTCGTCTAGCAGATCGAAAATAAATAAATGAATTTTTATAAATAAATAATAAATTTAAAAAAAAACTCGATATATACTTTTGGGGGCCTAACTGAATTTCTCACATGTTGTTATACAATTTGGGAGTGTTCCATAACTGTGGATAAATGCTATAAAATGAACAGCGAACACATCCAGGGGCGGGTAAGAAACACATGCTTGGTTTTCAAGGATTATTTTTCGAGAAATTGTAGAGGAATATTCAGTTCGTATCCCCCTCCCCTTGAAGGAAGAAAATCGGCTAAAATTCGAACTAAGCAGTAAGCACATACATACAGATGAGGCAATAACACATCGCATTATTTTTCTATGATCTCCGATGACGAGATATCGAAATTGTAAAGTCTTCTTTTATTTTTTTTTTATTTAAGATATATACATACATATATATATATATATATATATATATATATATATATATATATATATATATATATATATATATATATATATATATATATATATATATATATATATATATATATATATATATATATATATATATATATATATATATATATATATATATATATATATATATATATATATATATATATATATATAGAAACTATGCATGTTGCACGACTTTACCAAAAATCATAGTTAAATTGGAAACCCAATACATATCGATCTCGAATACTGTAAATCACTTTTTATTCGCGAGAACTTTATTTCTGCGTAAATAGGCGAGACAGTGTGCTCGCGAAAATTTAATTCTCGCGCATAATAGTATTCCTTAAGATTTTATAGAGCAATAATCACAATACGTGAAAATTTTGTCTTGCTAATCAAGAGTCAACGACTATTTCGCGAAAATAAAGTGTCGCGAAAATATAGTGATCTACAGTAATCGAGTAGCCCTAATGAACATAGGAAACTGATAAATTTCTTGAATAGTTACACTGCGTAATGATATAACACTTTAAAACCACGTGTGCGATCATTTTTTTTTATTTAAAAAAAATTCCATTCGTGCATCTTGTTGTGATTAATCCATACACATGTTATTAGAATGGTCATAAGTGAAGTTTATTCTTATAAATGAAATAAACGATCAATGAATTAATCACAATGCATTGTTAATCTTGTTATAAATTCGATCCAAATTTTAAAGATTTATTTAGAAACAAAATAAGACAATGCTTTCATCCATGATTGTGTTTTACATATTTCTTTTTATATTCTCCTATAAGTTATATTTCGGCTAATACATGTAAATATAGTAAAGTACATACGTGTACATTTTGCCATGCCACAAGAAGCACAAATTGAATATGAATTTAATTAATTTATTTAATATATTTCTTTTAAATATGTTCTACTATTCCCTTTTTTCCTTTTAATTTTTGCCTTTTAAAATAAAGTTTTAATGGCTTGATTTCACATGTGGACAATATTAACATAATTTATGTATAATTAATCCACCCACCTCCTCACAGGATGGAAATTAACTTTTTTTCTGGGCTTGCACATTAATTTTGTGTTTTATGGATTAAAGTGTGCATTGTGCTAACATTTGCGATCATTTTACCATAAAATAATTCTTTGAAATTTTATTTGAGACTGGTATGTATCAATCGCAAGATTCTCTGAGAAATCTCAAATTTTTTTCTCACCTGAGTCAGAAAAAATGTTGGTGGCACGCATCTTTGAGAAAAATCTCAGACTTGAGACAAAATCTCAGACTTGAGACAAAATCTCAGACTTGAGAAATAACTCAAAAGGTAATTCTGAGTTTGAGAAAATATATGTTTGGTGGCACAGTTTGGTGAGAAAAACTCAGATTTTCTGAGAAATCTCAGATTTGAGAAAATCTCAGGGTTGGTGGCCCCGAAGCTAGAGCTGCGGCCATGGTTGGGGAGTGGAGATGTTACCCAATCTGTATGAAATGCAGCCAAGACAGTCAAGATTCAGCTATCCACTTTTTATTAAATTAAACAATTTATTTGTAATCGTCATTAATTATTTGTAGTCGTGCAAAATGCATAGTTTATATATATATATATATATATATATATATATATATATATATATATATATATATATATATATATATATATATAGTTTTGTGCCATGCGGATTGTGGGTTATTTTGCGTCTTTTTCACTCACGTTGTGGGTACCTTGGATGGGTTATGGGTCATTATATATTGACCCATAAACCATGTGCCTAAAATTTTGTTTATGACAATAAAATAGTAACTATATTCATTTTTTACAAAAAAAATTTTTTTGACCCATAATTACACAATCAAAAAATGACCCACAATGCAATTTTATATATATGAAATCTTACCGCTGAGTGGATTGGCAGGA
>NW_026938794.1:0-8686 GCF_032062105.1 Saccostrea cuccullata
ACCTATGTTAATGTTTAAGGTGCGACGCTCCAATAGGAATGTGAACGGAGCCCGGTACCTGCCAATCACAAAGCAAACGCCCTAGACTAGTGCTTCTGCGTCCGATACGTCCCCTTTGAGCTAGCGTCCCAATGTGTGTCCTGTAAGAACAGCAGTATTTTTAAAGTATTGCAAGTCCTTAGTATATCTCACTTCATCAACAAAGTATGAGTTACAAATCTATTAGATGAACATGTCTTGTATTTTTTTTTAAGCAGAAAGAAGCCAGACTTTATGAAAAGTATATTTATCACTTTAGTGGTCCCATTTTGAATACACAGACATGTGAGTACCTTTTGGTTAGATTTATTTATTTTATTTAGTTTGATTAAAAGCATATAAAATAAATCTGACTATTATTCTTCAGAATTATAAAGTCAATCTAATTGGTTTAGAGCAGTCATATGCAGGGAACACAAGCGAGCTTGAAAAGTGACAAATGTGTTGTCTCTCTTAAGATGAAAAATAGATTGTCGTAGTTATATAAGGAGATAACTCATGTTTATAGTTAGATAACTAATATACTCATATTTAAGTTAAACAATTTAAAAATTTGCGGTATGGGTAAAAAAGAAATTATAAAGGTGACTCAAAGTTGTCTGTTGACATTTTTAAAGTAAGGGAAACCCGGGGGGTACAAGAGCTATTTAAATTATGTTCTACTCTGTCTTATAAATCATTTAGATTCTTTAGGATAATAAAAATATTAGGGACTTTTTAAAAGGAAGACATCACCAATTATCATATTTGGTAGTGTTGTCCCCGGGGGCCCTTCAGCCCTACTAGAGCTAATAATTGTTTATATGTTATTATGGAATCAGGAGAACACAAGAGCTATGACTATTAATTTTATTTAATAATTTAGATTCTTTAGGATAATAAAATATTACGACCTGTTAAGAAGGGAGACATCACCAGTTATTAGTTATGAATAGATGCTTCTTTTTAAGTAATAACATTTTTGAAGTCTAGTCTTACGTTAGTCTTAGAACTGTGAGAAGGATATGGAGATAACGAACATATTCAGTCTCAAAGTCCATAAAACAATACAAAATAGGAGCAGAGCAAACACAGACCTAAAAACATCAGTGCCATGGAGGAGTGAAAATCCCCTGCGACCTGTCACACCCGCCGTGTGCTCCTTGTCAAGATCAGGAAACAACTAAAAATCCGTTGTCAATTCAGTGTTTCACAATGGACTAACTTTTGTATGAAAAAAAAGTCAGTCAGCATTTAACTCAATGATAAACTGTATTTGCTGACAAGGTGTCGACCATAGAACAATCTTGTGAAATCAATAATTTTTTATGTTTACCAATTATCTGGCTGTGTCAATTAAACTGTTTTCCAAAAATATTTTTTCTGAAATTTTTTAAACAAAGCTCTCATAGCATTTACTCCCTAGTTGGTTAGCTAAAGCTAATGTGAGCTTTTGATCACCCTTTTTCCTCTCGTTAGGGCCCAGCCATCCGTTTAAACTTTTCACGTTTTCCCCAAGACCCAATGGGCCAATTTTAATCAAACCTGACACAATGCACCCTTGCGAAAAAGGGGATTTAAATTTGAAAACAAAGTCCTTCACAAGGTATGATAATCAATAAAAGACAAAAATAGGGGGGGGTAATTACAAAATCTTCTCAGGAACCAAATCCCAAAAAACTGAAGATTATGTAGAAGCATCCTGGGTGTGAAAAATCTAAATTTTTCAAATCATGACCCCCGGGGGGCCAGGCGGGGACACAATAGGAAATCAAAATTTTACATTGAAATAAAAGAAAAAATTTTTAAATTTCTACTTATCAAGAACCATTTGAACAGAAAAGCAGAGAGCTATGTTGAAGCATTCTGGAGTTGTGTGAATTTTAATAGGGAATCCAAGTTTTACATTGAAATAAATAAAAAAAATCTTTTAAAATCTTCCTCTGAGAACCATTGTGCCAGAAAAGCTGAAACTTTAGTGGGAGCATTATGAGTTTGTGCAAATATTTTGTTAAAATCACCCCCCGGTAGGATGGGACCACAATGGGAATCCCAAATTTTACATCAATTTTTAGAAAACAAATCTGTTTAAAATATTTTTTTTCAGGAACCCCTTTCCATAAAAGTGAAACTCATGTGGAACCATTCTGGGGCATGTGTATATTCTAAATTGTTAAAAATGACCCGCAAGGGGAGGTGTTGTGAGGAACCACAATGGGAATCCATGCTTAACATAGAAAATATAGGAAAAATTTAGAAATTTCTTATCCAGAAACAATGGACCATAAAAGCTGTAACTTATGTGGACGTTTTCTGTAGAAATGTAGTTTTAAAATTTTAAAAAAAAAGGACCGGAAAGGGGGTTGGGGGAGGGTGGGGCTGCAATAGATTTTACAAATGGAAAATCTGGTTAAAAACGGCATCACCAAAATTATCAGGTGAGCATGTGGGGCCCTGGTCCCCTTGTTTTTATTGGGTAATTTTGGTACACTAGAAAGTGCTATTTTGTATAAAAGAATTCTTTTCCAATTTATATTTTTTTATATTTTGCCTAATTTTTTTTCTTATCAAATAAAAAAAATGGACAATGACTCTTTTTTAATAGATGGCTGTGTGTGTTTAAAACTGGAGAGAAAACTCGAAATCGGGTATTATGTGAAATCGCGTATAATCTCGATATTAGGGTATCGTTTAGTCCGCGAAATCGGGTATTTAATTTCTATAAAAATTAAAAATAAAGCATTTATGCCAGTTACTGTTACTTGTACATCAGTATTTGTGGATTTATTTTTATTAAACCTAATTCATAAGGTTGTAAAATTTTTTAAATCACACAACAAACACTGCGGGGGTAACAAAAAAGACACACTGGCTTATTTTTTCAATATAATTTCTAAAAACAAATAATTGCCTTGTTTTTCTTTTATTTCCCATTAAAGTATTCCATATACTTAATTTTCTAATTTGTACACTATTCACAAAACGTGAAATTTTAAAGAAATTAAACGACTAACGCCGTGTTATGTATTTTTACTAAAAAAGTATGGCGTCCCTTTCTCGTGAAATATGAATTGCTCCTAACAGTTAGATAGTACAGTTTAAGCGAGTCATAATTGTATATCTCTGCAATAATAGAATGCCAACGTTATTATAAAGAAGAAAATAAAATAAGATGAAATAAATACCCACGGCAAAACGCTTGAAAATGCTAATTGAACTAATATTTTTTTAATGCAATTTAGTATAAGACACCGAAAATTTTTTGGGGTTGCATTTTAATGATACAAAATATACTATTTTATTTATTTTAGGCATTTGTTAAAATTAGGAAGAAGTCTATTAACAATTTCTTTTTTTTTTTTTTTGGGGGGGGGGGGGGAATAAATAAAAGTCAAATGTGTACATTTTTATAAGTTAAATACTTAATTTCTCAATATAGATCGAGGTACATGTTTAAATATGAATTACTAGTAATTTTCACATTTCTTATAGTTTTTACGTTTATAAACATGTTAATGAACAATCTGAAATAAGGGAGTGTTCAATTTTTGGAAAATCTTGTCTTATTTTTTGGGGAATTAAAACCCATCGGACATTAAAATTTCATAAAAATTTAGCCACCCTTTTTTTTATAGGCGTGGAAAAGGGGGGGGGGGGGGGGGGCCCATTTTTTTCCCCCAATATATACTTAGTATAACTTTGAACCTTTTTACATAGATTAATCCCCTCCACTTTCCACAAAACACCTCGCAGTATAGGCTAAAAATGGGTTTTTGGTGTTTGAAGAAAAAGTTAGGTATCAGTTTTAACCTACAATGTAACCCCCCCCCCCCTTTCCCCACGATTAAAAAATATATGACCAGTTTTAAACCCACCGTGACATCCAAAAAGGGGGTTTTTAAAACATGTGAACACAGTCGAGGTTGTTTTATCAGAGGTGGTCAAACCCCCCCCCCCTTTTGAAGTCGCCAAGAAATGGTAAAATATTGATGTTAGGGAAAATTAAAAACAACAGTTATGTTTTTCATAAACTGTATTCCTGAAATTTTCACTGTCTCTGCTAAAATTTTGAAGACATTTCTGCAAATTTTTGAATGGTAAATAAAAAGAAGATACAGGGTTCTTTTAGCCGAAATTTTAGACATTTTTATCATTACATTATTTATACATTCAAAAATAAATTTGATTTTATGCACAAGATGAATGGAAAGTAATTTAAAGACCATAATTAATACGGTAACAATCCCTTTTTATACATGGCATAATATCTGGGTGTGAAATGTGTTTCCGTATAATTGGATTTATTTACAAATTGTTCATGTTTGTCGTGGTGATGTGGGAATTTTTATAAAATTTGAATTCTGATACTTTGAATTCTTTGTGCTGGGAATGAACATATGGGAAAAAGCATATACTTTCAACATAAGGTAAAATAAAAGCAAATCAACGCTTTTTTTGTAGATCATAAATGAACTGAGCTCCACGGGTATTTTTGTCCGCGCATTAATCCTACGCCCCAAAATTTTTACTTGGCTAGTGATAACTTTAGAAAACATGTGTATCTAGATGAAAGTTAACTGGCAAAATGCGCCATCCCATTGTTTAAGTTTTATTAGGTGATTACACCTCCTATACCCATTTCGCGGATTCAACGATACCCTAATATCAGTATTATAGCATTTCACGGATAATCCCCATTTCAGATTCTTCCGACCTGTTTAAGTGTGCTGGGTTTGGAAGGTGATGTTAGGAGTGAAGGAAATGGTTGAGCGTTTGTGTGCCTGTGCACTACTTTAATTTCTTTAAATTAACTTTTTTAATTATTATTACTGTCCATTCATTGCTTTAACAGAGGGAAAAAATACAAAGGAGAACTGATGTAGAGGAACCCCTATAATGGCCGCCAAAAACAGAGAATGCGCTTCCGATTTGGTGCAATCAGCATCTGGTGGAGTTTTTTGCGGGGTGTTTGCCTTGATAATCTTTCAGAAGTCTAGCATGTAGACAAACATTAGTGGAATTGAAAAGGGACATTAATTTAAGTCTCCCCCAAAAAAACTTTATATTGCGATAGAAAAATTTCAAGTAGACAGGAAATGCAAGATTTTTAAAAAAAATATTTACCTTTGGAATTAAAGGGGAATTAGTTTTTTCAGGTAGTATGCCTTGGGAAAAAGGGAAAAGTAGATTTAAGTGTGCTTGAACTTTGAACGTCAAAACAAAAGTGATGATTTGGATTCAACCTCCAAAGAAAGTGAAATCAATATGAAATTCATGTTTTCCTCTGCATTATGGGAATCCATTTAGCGACTTCAAATTAATAAATTTTATGAAGGGTCCTTGCTATGAGAAAAGTTACTTAATGCTGGTATCGAACAGATGCATTATGTAATAAATTTTTCGATAAATTTGGAAAACATATCATTGTTGGATTTGTTCATTTCGGAGGCATAAAACTGGCAAATCCATCAACGTTGAAGAAGGGTCTGTGAAATTGAAGAGAAAGAAAACTAATGAATTCAGGGCTCAATGACTGGAAAATGTGGGGATGATTTAGCAACATTGATATAAAGACAAATTGTTATGGGAAGAACTCAATTCTCAAGCAAAGAGATGTTGAAAAAAAGAGAAATCTGCTTCAACATACACCCCAATACGTTATATGGGGGTCCCAAAATGTTGAATCCGATGATGAGTGGAGAAGTGGTTTATTAGAATGCCCTTCTACATTAGTTATTGACAGAGAAATAACAAAATGTCACAATTTCGAACCAGTCTGGAAACTTTATTACCGAAACTTTTTGAAGACCCAAAGCGTCTAGCCGAATACATAAAAAATAATATCCTTACAGAATCGACTGAAATTAATTTTGTTCTTTTCGAAATAAAGAATAAAAATTATAATTGATAGCCAACTTTCGAGTATTAAAAGTGACGAAAGCAAGAAAATTGCGTGATTTGTATGACCCGGTTACTAAAAGAAAAAATTAATCTTGAGCACGAAGATGTTTGGAGAAGAACTTTGAAAAAAAATCCTGCATCAGAAATACTTTTTGACAACACAACATGTAAAAACGCCCCCAAAAAGAAATTGAACTGAAAAGATGTCTTAGCAACATACTGAAGCATAGTGGAGGAGTAAAATTTCAAGACCAGTTTGAGGTATTGAGATGGCTTCTAAAATTCTAGGGAAGATTTGGGAAACTGCCTGATATCAAAATTTTCTGATGTTAGAGAATTTAAAAATTTGGGTTAAAAAAAGCAAATTTCAAAATGCCCCTCCTTCCAACTTCAAAAAAGCCAGACTTTTGTCTCACAAACTTTTTTTGCAAAGCTGTTTCTTTTTAATCAGCAACGTTATGGACAGGATTATCACTCAATTATTTTTACTTTCTCAGCATTGATACCTTTTGATTTTGATTATCGAGAGGGTTCATTTCGAACACAGTTGACGGTGCAAAGGATAAAAGTTTTTTTAAAACACATCAAAAGTGTTTCGGAGGCTTATGATGACCTAGCAGCTAAGTCAATTGTTATTCAACACCTGGATTTTAAATTTTTGCTATCCAACATAAAAGAAAGATAAAAAATGAAACCACTGACCTCATTGAAGAAATTTCAAAGGAGGAAATAAATTAAAAGAACCAGTAATTAAAATCGTGCAAGATAGTGAGGTTTAAAAGACATCCAAAACGAGTTGCAACAGCTCCAAGAAGATGATAAAGAAAAACTTTTATGCTAATTTTTCAAAGGAAAACCATTTTTTCCCTTCTCTGATCGAATTTCTACCAAACAACCTTTCCCTTTCCCAAACCACCAGACGCCATATCAAAGATCATGCAGGCAATGGGCCTCTTGGAATATTATCCCCGGGAAAAAAAACCTTGCAGAAAGTTCTTTAAATTGACAAAAAACATTTAGAGAACCTAACGTTAATGAAATTTCTTTTGCTGTTTAAGAAAAATAGTTTCAAGTAGCACTGAATTTGTAGAACGTACTGAATGAATATTGAAAAAACCAACATCTGGTACTAGTTTTTTAGATAGTGATGAAAATTTTGACCACGAAGATATTGGTGTAGAGAAGAAAATTGCATCCTTTAGATGTTTTTCACTGCATTTTTTTATGCTGTGATCCGTTTTTGAAAGCTACACTCTCAAAAAAATTGCTGATGTTCAACTCGCATTCCTTTAGTTTATCCCTACCTTGAGGAAAAACTTATTATTTCTTTTTGGCCTTTAAGAAACATTTTCATAGGTGATCAAGAAATTTCAATGGCAAGGTCCCGCATTAATTCAATTTGCTTTTTAAGAGTTGGGAATGTGTCTTTTATGTAAAATCAAAACTCATCAATAAATTTTATGAGAGAACAAAATGTTGAACATAATACATTTTTCCACAGGCAGTGCCCATTGGGAAAAATAAGCCACAGCGTACAATGGAGTCATTGAAATTTCATGGTATATTCCCTCGGAAACAAATGCAAGTAAAAAAAAAGAGAGAGTTGGTGAATATATCAACAAAAAACTACTGATATTGAACTTGAGGGGAGATAAAAAAGGGTTTTCCAAAGCAGGCTGAATTAATCTTGCAAATGTCAAATATTGTAGTAGTCCTTGAGAATTTTCCTGTCTTAAAGACAGAAAAATAGTAATACACTACGAAACTTTCATGAAAGTGATGTCAAAGTTATCATGATAACAAATAACTCTCCTTATCTTGAACTTAGGATTAACTAAGACGTGGAAAGAATACATCAAATTGAAATGTGACAAAGTCTAGAATACATCCCTTGCATACAACGATAAAAACAAAAGGAATAAAAAATGCAGTGAGTATAAAGAAAGAGCTTGTAAAAGCAGTACAAGAATTCTTAAAGTTAACATCCTACGAAATTATTCTTGAAAGTATTGGAACAAGGCCCCCGAGTTCATCATAGTTGATGAAGCACAACATGGCTGTGAATTAGGTAGAGTGGATGCTGGGGAAAAATTAAAAATTGAAAAATGGCCATGGAGTTAATAAAACAAATGCTTTGCCATTACAAGGAAAAAGCTGTGGCACGAGTGGAGTAGGATACAGAAAGAATTATCTAATACGGAAAAATCCAGGTCAGAAGAAAAATTTATAAATGAAAACTTCTATTTTAAAAATAAAAACGCAAACAGAAGTTTGCAACTCTGAGAATAATATTATTGCTGATTTTGTCAACAACATACTTTGCTTTGAAGAAAATTTGGAAAAGGTAATATTTTTCCTTTTATGGCTTAGGAGATTTTGGATACGAGTCTAGAAAGGTTCTTCCCTTAAAATTAAATTGTATCAGAAACGTACGAACTATTTAAGGCAGGGAAAGGAATATTCAAACTTGGAAAAATTTGTCAAATGCTTCATTTGGGCTGGAAAATTTTTTTCGGGAAATTGGCCAGATCTACGATTGCTACCTGTATTGTGCATCGGAGGGAGGATACATGATTGAATTATCTACATTGTCTGTCATCCAAACACTTGAAGATTGTGGCGAGATTTAATTTCTGGTCAGCCTTTTGAAAAAAAATGGACGGGGATCTTAAATATCCCAATATATTGGATGAAAGCTGTGTTTAAAGAATTAGAGACACTAATTGGGAATAAAAAGGGATTTTTTTTGTGGTTTGGTTTCAAAAAG